>NW_007256219.1:722939-732794 GCF_000164805.1 Carlito syrichta | reverse complement strand
CCTCGGGAGCGACGGCGCGAAGTGGGACGCGGGCTTGGTGCTTTCCAGACGACGCGTTGGCCGTGCCTGGAGACAGGGCGATCCCGTCGAAGAGTGGCGAGACCAGACAGGCTTACCTGCGGGCAGTGTCCTTCGCTGCCCAGCGCCCTCGGCAACTCACGGACTAGACCTCCCAGCCCAGAACGCTGCTTTGAAGCAGCGCCCGAAACCGCGGAAGGCCTGGGCCGGCGTGCCTCGGCTTCCAGGAGGATGGGGCGCGCCTGGCGATTGTAACCGTTGTCTTTGACGCGGACGTGGAAACGAGCCGTTTCGAGAAGTGGCGGCCAGTCTTGGACGTGTTAAGACATTTTCCAAACCTAATGTCGCGACGATGCGTTTCAGTAATGGGCAAATAATTAAGATTTCAGTTGTATGACAATTAGAAGCCGTTGTGACTCAAAAGGGCCGAGGCATTCACAGATTGCGACTGAAGATGAAAGCATGATAAGGCGTATCCAGTGATTGGATACAGTCCTGTAGCTTTTTGGCGGACACGTTTTTTATTGTTTCTGTTTTGCTTGGCATCTGAGTATGATTAACTTAGATATGGCTATTTTCAGCAAGTAAGCATGCCCTTTAACAAAACTGGAAACATGAGTGGCTGGACTATTCGTATCTTAAAAGCCACGAATGATAACAGCCAGCCAAGATGATGAAACTCTTTCAGGTATAACGAATTGTCTTCAGTTGTCAGTTGCCTTTAACGTAGCCCCTCAGCCGGCTACAGTTTTCTCTGTTTCTGGTAAGCCGTGCCCATTTAATATTGTTTTTACACTGGGATGCAATCAAACAAACTGAAGTAAGCTTCTCACAAAGTACGGCATCACTCATTCTCACCTGTAAAAGATGGAATAAGTGTGCGTTTTCCTATATTTATATTTCTGGCATCAGCTTTTCAGAAACATTGCTAGCTAGCGATTACATTGCATTTTTAGTCTCCTCCAAATGTGTGTTGAAAAGTCACTAGTTTTATCTTAATTTCTGCAAGTTAAAAATAATATTGCAGCATCGAGGCATATGGAATGTTAGGAGCGGATACAGCATAATCATTTAACTATCATATTAGTTAGTATTCAGGGATACATACTTACCAACACTAACTCATGATGACTAATATTCTCTACTATTTTAATAATATAAATCTAGGCTTATGCATCAAAACAAGGCCTATACCAGCGAAGGAATTTTAGCTTAAGAATTCTCACTTAACTAATCCCTACATGACTTTACAGGTAGCGTAGGTGTTGCAAAAGTGAGGACACATTAATAGTGTGACTTTTGTATAGTTTTGTATCATGAGGTCCTAACAGCTTCAGCCAACTGTGCTTCCAGGACATGTAAATACAAAATACAGTAACCTTTGTAATTTGTTGAAAACTTTAAAAAGTGTCTCAGTTGCTGCAATAAGGGATCTAGCTTTTAGAAAGAATATTAATTTAAAAGGAGCCACCATGAAAGGTGTTCTTTAGCAAAATGTTAGGCTACAGTTTCAGTACATCAATATAGATCAATATTTATACATCAGCATAAGCCACATGTTAAAAAAATTAAGAACTATCATATGTGATTGAATATTTGTTTTAGATTAATGTGAACTCCTAATAATGTAGCTTTCAGTTGCATGATGGCACTGAACTTTGTGTGTGTGTGTCTTTTAATTATTTAGGTACATTTTTCTCATGGTTTATTGTTATATAGCAATGCTCCAAGAGCACCTGGTATTTACTGTTCCAAACTCTATATTGGTCGAATTATTCATCTCTTTCATGGAGAGCATTGTTTCTGTGAAAAAAAATAGGTTTAGTAAAATTAAGACTATTTTTATATTTAAAATTTGTAATTTGGTCATTTCCTTTGTCAATTTAGTTAAACTGAAAGAAGTTTTAAAGGAGAAAAATTACTGAGCATCAATTTAATAACATTTTAATAACAATTCTGTGAGGTTGCATGTTACCTTAGTATAAGCCGTTGATTTTAAATCACTTCTATGTTTTGCTTTTAAAAAAAAATAATTTCATAACTGCTTACTGTTATTGTGATCATCTATTGGTTAGGACATTTGAAGACCTTGATCGCCTTTTCTTTTCTTTTGTTTTCTTTCTTTTTTTTTTTTTTTTTTTAAATGAGGACAGTTCCATATTCATGTCACTCATAATCTTTAAGAATGTATTGCTACTCAGCATTAGAATACAGTCACACTTGGGAGATGACATTTATGCATGTTAATGCAGACGGATGTGTGCATTATAGTAACCTTCATTTATAATTATTTTTAGGGGCTATGTTCCCTTGCCAAATAAGTGTTTCATTTGAATGGAGTTCACCTAATAGTGAAGCCCCAAAAGATATTAATAAGGCAAATTGGCAGCCTGAGGAAGTTTGTTACTTCAATTTATCAGTTAAACATGTATGTTTTAAAGCAATATTTGGCAGCATTGACAGCAAACTCAAAGCAACCTTAAGAAACTGTTTTGTGTGCATTTACTCAGAATTTTCCAATTCCACCTTCACATTTGCATTTTGTCTACATCATATTCGCCTTTCGGCTGTTTAAAATAACTTGCTAAAATTTCGAGATTTGTCGTATGAACGCTAATGCTTATGGTCCAATATTGAAACTCTAACAAATTTAATCAGAACTGTGTTTGATATCTTTATAAGCAAATGAAATGTCACTGAACATAGTACTTAAGGACATTAAGTCCTTAAGTGTTACCGCATTGCTTAACATCTGTAAAATCATATTGCATTTTAAAAAGCATGGCAAGGATAAAATGAGTGAGACCAAGCCCATCGCCTCTATTCTGTGTACTCTTTACATTCTCAAGTTTTTAGTTTATGAGTGCGTTTGTGCATGTGTTTCCGTCCTATCAGTAAATCATAGTCAAGGATTATAGGAAGTGAGTTCCCGAGCACATTTAAGTCCACATTTCCTTGAGTAGGCCTTCCTTTTGCATGTATTTCTAAAGGGGATGAACAAAGTTTTTGTAGTTCCAGTGAAAGCTAAAAGCATGGCATCAGAAAGTGTATGGAGTTAGGGGAGTCTTATCATGGGCTGTGGTTGCTGTGAGCCGGGCTGCCTTCCCACACAAAGAACAGATTGTGGTTTAACTCTTTCCATGGCCTAGTTTAATGTGCTGGAATAGTAACCGAATTGTTCAACTCTCTGCTGGAAACTACTGATCGGTTTAATGATTTCCTCTATGGCATTTGGTTATGCTTCATGTTGTGATGTAATCATCTGCATTCTGTATTGTTATAAAATTTTGATTCATACTGCATTCTGTTGTAGGAGCGTTTTACAGCAATACGTTAGAGCACTTGATAACTACATTATTGATTGGATGGGACATGCACCTCTTCCGTATCTGAACTGCAAACAGCTAACATGTTGCAGTCACTAGCATTCAGACTTTAACTTTTACCTGAGAAATGCGTTCATATCTGGATGGAATTTTTTTAGACACCTTCTTTGTTAGAGGGTCATCAGTTTTATTTTCCTCATCTTTATCGACTGGAATTAGCCGGTCCACTGGTGGAACAGAATTTATTCTACATAGTTCACGGTCACGAACATTAGTACGTAAATTCTAACTTTTGGGAAACAACCAGTTAGACAAAGTTGTTTTGTGGTTGGAATGATGATCTAGTCCATGTGATTAGAAAAGTGGTCCAGTGAAGTTCCTGTTTGGTGTATTGCATGCATACAGTGTGCATGCATGGGGCGCTAAGCTCGTTCTCTGAACAGTAAGAGGCCTGAGCGTATAAGACAGTTTTTACCAAAGTCAGGAAGTAATGAAACACTGCCTGCATTGAGAAGTACCTTAAAATATCTGTAGGTAAGGATTGTCTGCCCTTCCTCACTGCCCCCTTCCTCCCCAAAAAAGAGACTTGGGTGAAACAAGCAGGAAAAATGCAGGTGCCTAAAGGTAAATGAAGGCGCCCAGTTAACCCGAAAGACGGGTACTGAGTAATCTATACATGTGTCGATTAGCAAGCACATGCATATGTGCTCCCACAGTCCTGTTCGAGAAGGCAGCTACATGGCAAATGTATGGTATGGACGCCACAGAAAGCAGTCACTGACCAGCAGTGTGCTCCTCGAGTCACCCTGCCACAGCACGCAGAGACACAAAGAATGCAAAGTTGGTGCCAAGTTGCCATTTTTCATTGTTCACCTCGGATTGATTTTTAAGGGTTTTAGAATAATTGCCATACTCATGTGATCGGTTAACAAATTAACTGACTCGGGGGGGGGGGCTTCACATTCTATCGGGAAGCTGCAGGAAGAACATTCATGTCATTTTTGTTTTCAACTTTGAAAACTTCTATTTAAAAATGCAGGAGCATGTATCAGAGAGCACGAGAGTGTGTGTGTGTGGGGGGGTGTGTGGGTGTGTGTTGGGAGCTGGTGTTGGTGGTGCAGGGAGAGAATGCACTGCTCAAAGTATGGAAACCTTCTGTTCAGGACACCGATACGACGAGCTGTGTCCTTTGCCCACTTTCCCTCACTGTATACCGGTTTCTCTAGTTACCGCTCCTGGAATGGTGCTGTTTCAGTGTTGGAATGTTGGACGTTTGATAAGAAAATGGATCAAGTTTAATGGCGCATGCTCTTTGCGCCACCAGCAGCCTCTTGCTGAGAGCATGCTCCAAAAGCGGGAACTGTGTGGCATTACACTGAGCATCTATATGCTTTGTGTTTCTGTGCCACAGAGAAGAGAAATGAACTGTGGCATCGCTCCTGCCTTCTGAACAGCTCTGCTCCGATTTACAAACAAAGCAAAAACCAAAAAAACCTCACTGTGTTCTTTGTACAATGGTACTGCGTAGTGTTAGTTGGTCAATCAAATATTTAAACATTAAATATGGTGCCAAGCACCTGGGTTGTATATGTTTTAAAGAATGTGGGATGCATGGCATTGGGGTGGGCATGAGGGGGATGGGGCCAGAGTGTAGACGCAAAATACAGACCTTGTGGGTTTTTTTGGGGGGGGGAGGGAGAACTGACCTGCACTCTTTGGTGGAAAAGGGGCAGCTTGGCGTACTTTATTTTCCTCCTGTCCTGCTATTTTGGTAATTGGCAAGAAGAAAGGCACGCGATTTTCAGGCATCCCTCTTTCGCGCTGAACCGGGAACGGGTCGTGGCCTTATCTTAAACTGACTCTGCCCATCTCTCCCCCGTCCCCTTCCACAGGATGAATTTCACCCGTTCATCGAGGCACTTCTTCCACACGTCCGTGCAATTGCCTACACCTGGTTCAACCTGCAGGCTCGAAAGCGCAAGTACTTTAAAAAGCACGAGAAGCGGATGTCAAAGGACGAAGAAAGAGCCGTCAAGGATGAGCTTCTCAGCGAAAAGCCCGAAATCAAGCAGAAGTGGGCATCCAGGCTCCTGGCCAAACTGCGCAAAGATATCCGCCAGGAGTATCGAGAGGACTTTGTGCTCACCGTGACTGGCAAGAAGCACCCGTGCTGTGTCTTATCCAACCCCGACCAGAAGGGTAAGATTCGGAGGATCGACTGCCTGCGACAGGCAGACAAAGTCTGGCGTCTGGATCTAGTCATGGTGATCCTGTTCAAAGGCATCCCCTTGGAAAGTACCGATGGAGAGCGGCTCATGAAGTCCCCACATTGCACAAACCCAGCACTTTGTGTCCAGCCACATCACATCACAGTGTCGGTTAAGGAGCTTGATTTGTTTTTGGCGTACTACGTGCAGGAGCAAGGTAGGAGCTGATTGTTCTTTCTTCCAGCACGGCAGACGCTGCCCACTCGCCTCCGTAGGCGGAATAGCTGGCTTGGGTTAGATGGTCCTCGAGGCCCCGAGATCTCCTGGGTCCTCTCTGGGGGCTGCGGGGTGTCCACTTTCACTCACACGTCCACGGCCTCATGTGAGCCATTCAAAGAGACCAGGAGCTCTCAGACCTGGGATGGTTTGGATGTTTACAAGAGACTACAAAGAGATGCGTTTCCAAGTGTCTAAAAGAGCATACTTTTCCAAAGACACAGAGTGGTCTGAAAAACGTAGTTGATCACACTTCACTTTCTGTCGTAGGCTGCATTTCTTAAGGCATCCAGCCGTCTTTTCCCGAGTTGGAAATGTAACTTTGTGTGTGATTAGTCAAACCGCTCTTTAATAATCTTTATATTAGCCTCTTAACTAATGGTAGAGGAATTTTGTCCATGAATTTAGTGCTAGTGCACTGAATTCACATCTACTATTACAAAATGCTTAAGACAGCCAGTATCAAAAAGTACATCTTGCATAGACCCAGATTTAATTTTATTATTTCTATCACCTACTTTTGAGCATGCAGTATCCACTGTAGATTAAATGGAATTTAGCTCTTGTTTAAACTGTTTGTAATATTGTCCCAGAGTGACTCGGGAACACTTAATATTGTTTAGTTTACTTGTATGTAAATTCATAAAACTTACTGAGGAGGAAAGTCACAGGTCTCCTTACAGAACATTGCAGAACAAAAACGTGGACTGGTTACACTGGTTTAAAATAAATCTCAAAAAGAATGCAGAAACCGCATACCATACCTATTATTTAAAATACTTGATAAAGAGAATGATCGAAATGTTGCCTGAATAATTAAAAATAGGTGATGCTCTTGCTGAGTATTTGAGTTAATGAAACTTATTTCTTTGTTATTTTTATTTTTCTTAATCTGTTTTTCTTAAGTAGGTGAGAATTTCTGTTCTTCAAATAAATGTGTCAGGGTATAGATGTGCTTGCATTAGCAACAGTCCATAGTGAAACACCAACTTTAAAAAAACAGTATACCCAAAGTGGACTGAAGTTTGGGCTGTCACAGATGGTGGGTCATCTCTGAACTTGGCCTGGTGGGAGAGAAAATGGTCTACAGATTGCCAGCTGGCAGACGGTTATCTGACGCCCGTTATATAAATGTAGGATTTAATAAATTGTTACAAACTTTATAATTATCCAGAAAAATAAAATATAAAAATTACTCTCCTGACTTGGGAATCTAGGTACTTACTATGTGCTTATTGTCTTGGTATTTCCTTGAGGTAGATTGAGAGATATGTCATTAAATGTCATTTTATAATTTTTAGTGTGATTTTTAAATAATGGTGTTGGACATTGCACATTTGGAAATATTACATTTTCTTAAAAAACAGAAACATTGCATTTATGATTCCCATGCATTTAATAATTAAAGACTGAGTAATGATGGTTTGGGGAAAATATATTTTTGTCCTGTGCGTCCTAAAATAAAAGCTCTCATTAACACATGACACTTAATTTGATTGACAGCTGTCTAGGGGATGACATTTTAAGGTGGGCTGTGTATATGTATTGGATGGACTATAAATGTGTTGTAACCGTGTTGTGGAAGTCAAGGCTGGAAGTAAAGTTTTTTTAAAAAGTGGGTCATGTAACTTTTTTAGCACAGAGAGGGAAGATTTGCAAGCACTTCACTGCTGCTCACATTGTAACTTGCTTGAAGGCTAGTTTTTGAGGAGTGCATGCATGCACATTTACTCTTGGGGCAGGCAGCCAACTCTTTTGGTTTTGATGAACTGACAATAAAGAACGTATCCTTCGGATTTGTGAAGATAGATTGAAAAAAGAAAAATGCATGAGTGTCTTCCGTATTGCACCATTAGTCATGATAATCATAAAGTTTTAAGCAACGCTTGGAGACCATATTGCTAGATAAAACATAGATTTTTGTTGTTGTCGGTTCGACAGTCTCTGTTGCAAGAACCTTTTATTATTTTACCCTGTGCATCTGATTTGTATCTTCTGCTACCTGCCAGTGCGTCATCTCTTAACATCTGTTGGCGCTTTCTTTGAAAAACTCCTATCAGGATGCTTTTGTGTTTTCCCTTTTTCAAAATTTGTATCTTTTTCTTTGTCAAGTGCAGGTTAATTATGTCGTTTCACAGTGCAGTTGATGAGAGAAGGCAGGTTTTAAAAGATAAGTCTGTAGTCGATTGGAGGACTGCGTATCTCACATCATGACTTTTTATTTCTCCTCTAAGTAAATGATACCCCACGTAAGTCTGTTTTATAAATCAAGTAGGGAGGTACAAAGGAAAACAGAAAATAAAATCCAGAATAGAAAAATGTAATGGAAGAACAGAAAGAGCAACGAAATTACCTTTTCCTCCTTTTTTCTCTCTCTCCCCACTTCTAAATGACGGGAGGAAAACATGAGAGAGAACAGAGAGAATGCCAAAGATGGTTGCCACTGGCACCAGGATTGGCATCAGACCCTCTTTGTTTAGCTCAGGATGCCTGTGATTTGTTAGTTGGCATCCGCATTGCAGTGTGGAGTGATGTTACAATATATTGACAATTTCCAGATCTAGAAATGTCAATAGTCCTCTTGGTTGTTTATACAAGGTCGCGTACTGCATCTCTTCTGGAGGGTGAAATAAAGACCAACATGCAGTAAAGTTTCCTTGCTGACCAACTTCCTATGCTTTTCTTTTTCCCTCTTTCCTTTTTGGTTCAACCCACACTTGTTCTTTTCTTCCTCGTGCCCGGTGGCCTCCTGTCTCCTGAAACGTGGAGTCCCTTACCTGAGCTTTGACACAAGCTCTAGTACTACGTTGCATCTGAGACGGTTGTGGGAAACACTTGAGCATCTTGGAATTATTTCTAATATATAGTTCGTTAGACTTTGGCGTCACGTGGCCGCAAGGCAGTATTTTCTTTAAGGCTCAATGCCTTTGTTATTCGGCTTCCTCTGTGCATGTAGTCTGGTTGACCGCAGTTTAGTCCATAGCTGCTGTTTCATTACATTAGCAAGGGGTCCTGTTCAGTATGATTGTTGAGAAAACGACATGCCCCCACCCTTGACCTAAAACGTCCACATCATTCGGAAGTGGCTGCATCTAAATCCATAAAATCATTTGACGTTATTGATTCAGAGGGCTGCGCTTCGGCTGTTTCGTTGCTACAAGAACCGCCATTTTGTTTGTGAAGTGCCAGGCGAGGGGAAAAAAAAGGCAGACACTGTGTTTGATGCCAATAATGGTTGCCAGTGGCACCGAGGTTGGCATCAGACCCTCTTTGTCTAGTTGCTGAATGCCTTTGATTCGTTGGTTGGCATCCGCATTGCAGTGGGCACACTGGAAAGTTTTTGACAATTCCTGAATGAAAGCTGCTTGCTGTTTGCTGCAGCAAACCTTAGCTAAGATAAAACCTTTCTTTTTCTTTTTTTAGGGTGGAAAAAAAAAAGATTTTGACAGATTAAAGAAAAAAATAGCTCTAAGGTGGTCTCCATTTTCCCAGAGATATTAAAGATGTCCCATGATTCTTGGGCAGGTGGTATCTATTCCCCATATTGTCTTTGTTATTGCATTCGTGAAAGCAAAGCAAAACAAAACAAAACAAAAACCAGGCAAGCCTTGCACAGCACACCTTCCTGGGACACAGCGTCCTGTAGGATGCCGCGTGTCTCTGATAAGTGTGTGGAGGGCAAGCTGAAGATAGTGATATGCATTCGTTATGACTGTTGCTTTCCGTCACATCACTGCTTATTTCTTATGCAATTTCTAGTTCCCTCAGTTTCCACTTGATTAAAGAAGTTTCCACACTTCCAGATTTTATAGTAGCATGTTGAGAGGACCTTAGTTTTCTCTCTAGCTAGTTATGTGTAACAGGGTAAATGTTGGGGGGGGGGGGGGGGGGGGGGGGGGGGGGGGGGGGGGGGGGGGGGGGGGGGGGGGGGGGGGGGGGGGGGGGGGGGGGGGGTGGTGGGGGGGTGGGGGGGGGGGGGGGGGGGGGGGGGGGGGGGGGGGGGGGGGGGGGGGGGGGGGGGGGGGGGG
>NW_007256219.1:632210-722919 GCF_000164805.1 Carlito syrichta | reverse complement strand
AGAGAGAGAGAGAGAGAGAGAGAGAGAGAGAGAGAGAGAGAGAGAGAGAGAGAGAAGTCTTAAAGAGGAAACCTATGTGTTAAGGTCTGATGTAAATCAATCATTTCGGAATTTCTCAATTCTGCATCCAAATGTTGCCAGGGAAAACCAATCAAAAGGTGAACATAATTTTGGTTGGAGTTTCCTAGACAGTTAGCGTTAATATTGCTTTCCGGTTAACCACCGTTATCTTGTTAATTAATAAGAGGGATTAGCAGTTCTACCCAAAGGGCTGCACAGAAGGAAGCCTGGCCTATGGGAGGCCTTGAGCTGCCAGACTGTGTCCTGTCTGAAGGGAAAAAAAAGGCAGGGGGTGGTTGTTTGGGGGAGGTGGGGGAGGAACTGGGCTTTTTTCTGAGGCAGGAAAGGGTTTTGAAGAAAGAGAGGGCACAACATACCAAGAAGTTTAAAGATCTCAAGAGATAGTGACTTGTTGTCGTGAATTTAACAGATTAGAGTTTAAACCAAGTCAGCCTGATTTTTAGACTGTACTTTGCACTCTTATTAAACATGTTTTGGAGTACTAAAGGGAGCCCAGAAACTTCATCATTATAATGAAAAAGTAGTTTCCTTTAGCCTTGTTGAACCTGTAAAATTGTGATCCATTGTTGGATGGCAACTTTTGTTGCTTCGTGGTTAAATGTTATAATAATTGAGGGACATTTTGAACTTGTGAAAAATGTGACTTGTTTACAGGGGAAGTTGTAATCATCGTTATTATTGTTTTTGAAATAGAAGTCTTCCTGGTTGTCACATATCATTAGTGAGGAAGCCAATGCTAAGAATTATTTTCCCCTTCGGTTATTGAGTTTCAGGATCCTTTTCGGTAACAATTATTTCTTTATGAAAAGCTTAAGTAGATAATTGTTAGCAAGTTGACAGTGTATTTTCACATTTTAATAAATTTCATTTCATTCGCAGGTATTTCCCATTGTGGGAAAAAGTAAGCTTTCATAATTTATTAAAATGAGACTGCTCTCTGGGATGATTTGGTGTGTTTGCATTGTGAAATGCTCTGAGAAGCATAAAGTTTGCATGTACGACAAATACTTGGTATGCATGTTTGATTTAGGGGAACACTGCTAAGTTTTCCCATCTAGCATTCTGTCCTTGACTGAACTCCTGAACTCTAGTGCACATTTGTTTGCATTCTGGCTCATACACAATTCACAAGATAAAGAAGGGCTCTTATTGGCGTGTCTTACTCCTAGGCTTAATGAGACCTTTGTGGGAACATATATTGTAAGATAAGATACTTAGCAGTTTTCTGACTGATAAGAAAAACAGCAGTCTCAGGGACCAGAAGTTCACCCTCTCTGCCGTGAGGTCCCTGCTGCAAGAGAGCTTTGCCAGACGATTTAAGAGTTAAACTCTGAGGCCCCAGTTGCCAGCTGGGGAAGCTTGGCATCTGTGTTCTGATATGGCAAACTAAGCTCTTGCATTGCTGTTAATATGATCTCATTTTTCAGAGAGAGGGATGGGGGATGGAGAGAGGGAACGCTCATTTGTTACATCAATTATAATTTTTCCAATATTCAAACATAGCTATGCCGCGCCCACTTTTTGGAGGCAGCAAAAGTTGGTAACATACCCTACGGATAGAATTAGGTATCCTTCCCCCCCCCCCCGTATACACAGCACTACAAATTTTGTAATAAGAAATATTTAACCAGATGATGTGTTTGGACTTGCAGAGTCAGTGTATGATGTCTCTTGTGTGGTAAAATAATTCCAAATAACTCCATATGTGTAAGAACCAAGATGATGCTCGTTGCTCCTGAATCAAGGTAGTTTGCGGGAGCCGTGCCTCGCAGCGACAGGCGATGATGGCCGGGTCACCTGAGGGATGGCGTCCTGATAGGCACTGTGATGGTGTGTGCTTGGAGACTTAGAGCCAGGTGGGAGCCATTTGGAGGGGGCCACCTATAGCCATCGCTTTAGTTCCGCAAAGTTTCTGTTTTCCAAAGTGGTACGTAAGAAGCACATCTAACATAGAGGTCATAGCATAGAGATTCAAGATAACTTCGGTAGGATTTTTTTTGTTTAATTATTTTTTCCTGAATGTGGTATTGAGGTGGGAGCTGCCGTGAAGAAGGTAAAGTTTTAGTCTCCCATTAACTTCTTCCTTTTGAATTTGGCACTATAATTTGAAGCAACAGTCCAAGGTATCCAACTTAGTATAAGGTCTTTCTCCTCATCAGCTTTCATTCTGCTGGATTAAGCTGAAAAACCAGACCAGAAGGCTTAAGAAAGCTATTTGGTTTATGACACCAGTACTCGTGTCATCTCTGCTGAACAGTTAGAATTTCAGCACCTGATGAGGGAGGGACCCAATGGGAGGCTGAGTCTGGATTTTCTGGAATTCTTAAAAATGGAGACAAGTTCGTTTTCATTTCTGTCATCATAGTGCCTTACGTGATAATTGGTAATCAGAGGAATGAGTCTTACTTTTGTGTGACGCTTCAGGTTGACAGAGAGTGGAAGTAGTATATGAAACATTCATTAAAGTAGGCAGCTATTAAATATCTGTTAATAATGGGCCAAAGCAAGGGCGATCTCTTGCTCTGAAACTAGCTAGCGTTTGGGTGAAGGTTTCTCTTTGTTTATGAAAGCATCGCCTTCTCCAGTTTGAAGTTGATGAGGGTAGAACGCGCCACACACGAGTTTTTCTGTGTATGTCCTGTTGGCAGGGCAAATGGTTAGCCAACAGAGTGTTCAAAGCTCGCTTTCCAACTTTGTTCCTTCCATCCTTGTGGAGGAAGAATAATTTTAGAAATCTCAAGGACTGGCGGTTGTGCGATCGGAAACTCGAGTTATTACGGCCACAGGCCCCACTGCCAAGCCCGGCAAGAAGGGATGCTTCCTCTTGCTCACACTCACTTTTCTGTGGCAGGCAACGTGGGATGTCGTCTCACTTTCAAGTCCATTCTGAGGCCCTTGAACTCTAATTATGCGATGTGTTTAATTCAGCTGAATTCGGTTGTTCGGTTTTGGCATAGGGAAGAAATCATCAAACTGCAGAGAACTTGTGCAAACTAATGTGTGCAGTAAGGAGTGAGCTTGTGTTGGACTGAACGTTACAGGATGTGAGACTGGTGGGACTTGGGTGGCTGGGCCTTTTGGTCGTTCCATTATTCAGAAAATTGGAAGAAATGGCTACCAGTGAACGAGTGAGGTGGAAAGACCTTGAGGCTGAATGGAAGGCTACACATTAAAAAAAAAATTCTTCAAAATCTAAATGAAGCAATGTTCTAGAATGGAATGACGATTCCAGTGCACAAGTATATTGTGTATAATAAAACATTTAGATACACGTATTCTTTGTTTTTGATGATAGTTTAAATAGGACAGCATTTATGAATCACAGACAAATTAATAACTCTGAACAAGGACTATATAATTGAAAATAGGAGGTGATGGATGAAGTAATTTTACTCTCAGAAGTTGCCTGGAGGTTGTATGTTTTCAGAATCTCATTTTAAGGCAGTTCAGAATATGTAGTAAGTTACTGATGAAGCACAAACCAGTTGAAAATTGAGTTTGTTTAGCAAGTGCAAAATAAAATAAGAATTGCATGTGAGAAAATTCTTTCATGATGAATATATGCAGTTTTAAAATTCTGGTTAGTTTCAACTGCAGTTGTCAAAATAAGAAATTTAATAAGTAGTATCCATTGCATTTTGAAACACGTAAATATCTCATAAAACTATTTAACAAATATCAGTTACTATTAAGTGACACTAATATACATTCTGATGCTGAAGGAAGGTAAAAAGTTTTTTCAAAAACCTGATTATCCATATTAAAATTGAAAAAAAAAAATTACACAGAGAAATATAAGGGTGTTACCCGGAATGGTAGCACTTGGGACAAAAATTGAATCATGAGCACCGATGTTAAGAAAAAGTTATTTGCAATAGAGTATATTCTGTAATTCATGTGAATAGGGGATTACATTTATGTCTATGTTAATAACACGAGTATGCCAAATGAAGTCTATACTCCTCTGTTAGTGAATCCTAAAGTGCAGAAAATGTTTCTGCTTAGGACAACTTGTATTTTATTATTCTGACATCTGCAGTTTCTGGATGGATTACCTTAAATTTGCTATGCTATGTTAAAAGCCTTGTTTTATGAGGTCGGTCTCAGCTTCTGGCCTTGGTGTCAGGAACCCTGCTACGTGATGCAACTTGCCTTGTTAGGTTTAATTGACCAAAGCTGATGTGTTAAAACAATTCATTTGCGCTGTAACTTATTCCCTGGCTAAGTTGCTACCTGAATCCCTTGACCTTGACTTGTTTGGGTCATGAAATGGCTGCAAGCTGTTTGACCTTTCTATTGTGTAGTAATGTCACTGTTTCCTCTTATTCTTTTATGGTAATAGCTGACAAAAAGGCCACAGCCCTTACTTTACACACCAGTGGGTTCAAGGCGTCCCTCTGCTGTAGCAACGTCTTCTGTTTGACATGGTCTGGCTGCAGAAGTGACTTTCTTTTGTTTTCTGACAGTGATGGGGACAAATTTGCAGCCCTCCTTGCTGCAAGAGGTGGGGCATAGGATTCTGGCATTTAGAAGGATTTAGATGTTTTTCTGCTTAGATTTTCAGTTTCTGTGTTTTATGATGATGCATATCACAATTTCCTTTTCCACTCTTTTCTGAGGTTGCCATTTCAGCTTTTTATATTTACGGTTTCTTTAATAATTCCTTTTCAACATTTTTAGCTGTTACAATAAAAATATTTTCTTGTCATAATAAGGGGTAAAAGTGATCAGTTCAGTTATGCTTTTGGTTACCAATGTGTAAGTCCTAAAACAAATGACTTTTGAACTTCACACTATAAATCTTTGTGTGGTACTGGAAAAATCTGTATACTAAACATGTGGGAAAAACAAATTTTCTTTTATGTATGAGAGGAACATTGTAATTTTATGTGTACCGTCTCATAATTGATGTTACAGTTTTAAGGGAAGCCTATCCTTTGTGACTCACATAGCTAAATTTCATGACATAGTAGAGAACCATTAGTAAATACGAAGATTTTATTTTCATGGGAACTTTTGCCAGCATGTAAAATCAACCATTTATTTTAATGAATATAAAAATTGTTTTTTCGACTCTTCATGAACGCCTCATGTGCAAAAATAGAGACTTTTACCTCCGTTCTTCTCTGAAGCAGTGAAGTAATTTTATTTTTAAAATATTGGAAATGCCTTCTAAAATGTTAAAACACAGATATTTTTATCCTACCAAACTCTTCTTTGCCAAATACGACATTATAGTTCATGATTTCTCCTATATTTGCCAGATTAAATATTTAAACTCCAAGCTGTTACATCTTATTTTTAAATTATTAGAGGAAAAAAGGAAGTTTAAGTTAGAATGTACGTTTCCTTACTTGTGTGTCGCATACTGTTTATACATGTGTGTAGATACACTGACATATGAGAGACAATGTGCTACAGGCACTAGAATCTTGGGAAAAAAGCACTCGGGTTTTGTATTCCTGTTTAAAAAATATCCAAAAATAGCAGGTAAGAGGGTTTTCTTTCCTTTCTTTCTTTCTCTTTTTTTCTCGTCTTTTTTCTTTTTCCTTGTTGTTGTTTTAAACGATTTTCCCCGCCAGGAATGTTCACAAGATCAAGGAATTTAAATGCTTTTCAGAATTAATCATGTTGATAATCCAGCATTCTAGGGGTCAGGGGAGGAAGGGCGAATGAAACGCGCTGAATCTGATTTTAGTCCGTGGCCTCCGTGTTTCTCTCCTTTCCTATGAAAACTGGTCCAGAGTAGAAAACATCTCTTTTGCCTTTCCGCTCGGTGCTTGCCATCCTCAGTGGTAGCACCAACAAGGAGTCGGATTTGGATGTGGTTAGTGGACTGAGGGGTCATGTGGCAGTGGGACTGTGGTATGAGCACAGCAACCAGGCTTGAGGATTTAAAAACGTCTTCAATTTTCTCCAGATGTCTGCCTCCATTGAAAAAATTTTAAAGTGATCTCAGCTGAGTAAAAGAGGTTAAGTTTCTGGACCATGGATAACGTGTGTGTGTGTGTGTGTGTGTGTGTGTTGTAGGGAGTTGAGGAGAAGTGAAGTTAGAAAAAAAAGAGAAAGGTGGGGCTTAGATCTTATAGGAATTACTTAAGAAAGAGGACTTATTCTTAGATTGAAGAGTAAATAACATGCAGCTTAAAATATTCTGTCATCCTTTGAATTTTGGACTGCTTTCGGAGTTAAGCATTTCTCCCTTCTTTTTTGCCTTTTCAGTTTTTATAGAGCACAGACAGCGTCTCAGTTAGTGCAGGCTGCTATAACAAAATAACATGAACTGGGCGGCTTGCAAACACTAAAATGTATTTATCTATCACAGTTCTGGAGGCTGCAAGTCTGAGAGCAGGGTGCCAGCTTGGTCCGGGTCTGGTGAGGGCTGTCTTCCAGGTTTCAGACTGCTGACTTTTTGTTGTATCCGCATATGGTGGCAAAAACAGTGAAAACTCTCTGGGCTCTCTTTGATAAGGGCACGAATCCCATTTATGAAGGCTCCTCTTGTGACCTAATTATCTCCCGAAGGCCCCATCTCCTAATACCCTCACATTGGGGGTTAGAATTTCAATGTATGAATTTCAGGGGGACATAGATATTCAAGCTATAATCGAAAGTATGTGCATAGAATTTGGCATTTTGGGTTCTGGTCTTGTCCGCTTCTGCTTTTTATCAGCTTTGCGACCTTGGTTGAGTCTCTTAAGCTTCATGTGCTTTGATTGTCTCTTTTGTCAACTGGGGATTAAAATGCCTTCTTCACAGGGCTGTTTTAGGATTAAATGACATAAAGTTAAGAGCAATAATGTTAGTAATAGGTATTATTACTATATATGAAGAAAAATAGCATAATCTAGACTTCCAGGAAAACTATCCCATAGCAAAAAGAAGAAATGATTAGATGTTGAAGCATCAGTGACTTTATATGTGTCTCAGGTTATAAAACATTCCATAGAGAAAATCAAAGTCCTGCCCAAGTTGTGTGTATAAATATTTGTTAATGAAAACTCTGTATATAGGCACAAGAAGTTAGCTAGTTGAGGAAAGTTTTAAAATGGATTTAGATGAGAATTACTGTCCAGTTTTAGAAAACCTTTACCTCAGACTTCCCAGTGAATAAACTTGATCAATCTTAGGCAGATTGGAAGGGAAGGAATAAAATACTTTTACTGGTGGTTCTCTGAATAAATAACTCAACTTTGGTGTGAACAAAGGGTGTCCTAGCAAGTACTTGTAATTCATTGCAGTCCAATAAAAGCATAAAACTGTCATGTACAAAAAAGTTAAATTGCCAACATTTGGAAGAACTACTTATGTTTTAGATTTGGTTGGACAGAAGTGATGATGATGTGGCTAGACTGGATTGTTCCTAAAAAAGAGCATGCCGCTGGTTTTTAGACTATTTTGAGAGTCTGACAGTGCCTTATTTTAAAATGACCCTTAGTTGAGTCAAAACCTCAAACTGTTTAATTGGTTGCACGAATTGTTTTGATTTTATTGCCATTTAATTTTTCTCCTTTAAGTCATCCTTTCCCATTCCCCCTTTTTATGGGGTTCAGAAAATTAAAAAATTAAATGAACTCTAGAGGACAGAAGTTAGTATTTATTATCTTCTGAAGTGATGTCACTTTTACTAAGAACAACTGGAAGCCACATGGGAAATGGTGAAAACATTCGCTTCTGACCAAACCGCGGTTGGGGATCACAGCGTTCGACTTTGGTGGCTCTGGTTGGTTGGGTCCATGTAGTCATGGAGCCGTGTGGACCAGACCCCTGGAGGAACTCATTCTGGGGTTTGGTTCCCCATGAACAGTGAGTTGCACCCTTCACTCGATTTGCACAGCAGCTGGGAAAGTGGGGAGATTAGCCCATGTCTACAGTTCCTACTTAGGAAAGCGTTAAATCACATGTCACATTGATGCCATGTAAAAAAGCACGATACTCGTATGAAGCACTTTGTAATAACGTGTATCATGTGCCTAGGGGTTTTAGCCAGGGGTTAATAGGAAAAGTTATTTCAGTGTTTGTGCATTAGTTAAAGGGTAACTAGGTTATGCAGAACGCAGAATCAGAACATTGATTAGCTTGTTTAGACTCTGGCACATAATTTTTAATAATCCGTGGCATATCTTTTCCTTTTGAGAACATACTGGTGTTTAGTTGCAGTTCTGTTCGTGGGAGACATGAAAATAAAAAAGTACATGAGATAAAGTGCACCTACGATTTTTTAACGTATGTAAACTCAATTACTGTTGACGGCAGAAGGATTTGGTATCATTTCGATGCGTTTGAAACGCTTTGCTTACACTTAGGATTTAAGATTGATGTTCACCTTAAATACTGGTCACCCTTCATAGCCTTTCAAAGTTGCTTACATATTCCTTGATTCCTGATGGTAGAGCATCAGTATTTTAGGATATGACTTATAGTTATCATGTAACAATTTCTGTTCTATTTGCAGTCTCCAAATAAGGGAAAAGCAGCTTATAGTAATATGAGGATCACTGGTCTTACAATAATTAAATAGACTTGTTATACTACATTAATCCCTTTTGGAACATTTGGAATGACTTCTTAGTACTAACAAACACAGCATTAGGGCCTACAATTAATCTGCTTTTTGTATCCAACATTTGTATAATATAAAACATGTGCATAGGGAAACATATTTCAGGTTTAAGATGAGTTCATGGGAGGATAAAATGAAATTATATTGACTGTTAAGCAACATGAATATAATGCCAAGTACTGATAAAATATGGAATTTGTTTAGAAGCAGCATAGGTAGACAAATTGTTTTCTAGTAAGAGTTTTGTGTTTTGGAGAATACCGTGTTTGGGCTGTCAGACTTACTTTTCCCCTGAGACCCATGTTTTGTACATGACACACCAGATATGTGCCACATGAAAGAGAAACATTTGTTCAAAATAATATCCAGGAGGTTGTGTTAACACATTGCGAGCTTGTGGTTTGTGGTATCTGTCCTTGATAAAGCCATCTATTAATTCTAGAGAAAATGAAGTAGACCCAATCTTAAAGTCTGGTCCAGTCTTGTTCTGCAGTTCCTAGATATGGTTTAAGTTAACAACAGACTCAGCATTTATTGTTTAAAAAAAAAAACAAAAAAAACAACATCATTACACGTTCGTTGATGGGACTTCTGAGTTAGGACTGTGTTTATATCTCCTGTTGTAGAAGTCCCAGGAAGCATAATTTCCTCCTCAGTGTGGGCTCCTTTGTCGTCGTTGAATTTTTCACACCCAAGGATGTAAATCCAACCTTGGGTGCTCCAGTTACAGGGAAAATATTTCATGAAGGGATGAGGTATTAGTGTAACGCTAGGACAGCTCACATGTGTATGTACAGAGTACTGTGGAAATGCTGAGATTATCGAGTGGTTTGCAGCCATTTTAGACCATGTGCCTGGGACCAGCTAACACATTGTCAGGGAAAGACAAGAGGTAGCAACAATATTAGATCATGCAAATGAGACTACTGAATAGTAATAGTTATGGGCAATATTTTGGAAAACACTGATTAGTGACAGTTTTATTACAGCAAATGTATGTATCAAGTCCCCAGATTTCATTGTAATGCACTGAAAACAGATGTCAAAGTGTCCCAAACAGAATTTCATGGTTAATCTACATATTGCATGGAAAGTACAAACAAACCATTTAGAATTCTGTTATTTAATCCTTTTAGAAGGAATGAAAATATACAATTTAGATTTAGTCCATTCTTTCTTTTAATTTCGGTTTTTGTTTCTTAGGGGCTGATGATAAAATTTTTGTTTGTTGGTTATTTTCTTAAGATGCATATGGGAGAAGGCAAATCTGCATATGGCCGTGGTTTTACTTGTTGTACTTTGAACTGTAAGTTTCTGAACATAAGGTTGTGGCATTAAAAAAAGGAAAAATCAGGCTCTAAATTATTTAGTGACCTGGTAATGGTATTACCTTCTTCTATTCCTTTGTTTATTGGCAAGGCGTTTCACTCTATGCCACGCTATGCTGAAGTGGAAGAGAAAACAAGGAATTAGAGGCCCTGTGGCTTGCAAGTGCCTGGAGGACTTTGTGGCTTTCAGCGCCTCAGTTTCTTTATCTGTCATGAAAGGGAATTCACCTAGAGGACAAGCCACCCACTACCCCTCCAAGCCCCGGCATCTTAGGAATTTGGCTTCTGGTTACCTTGGCAGAGGGCAATCTCCTTCATAAGTAAGCGATATTTAATAAAGTTCACCATACTCTTGTTAAATTGGGGACTCTAATGCATTTTATTTACTCAAGAGAAATAGAAAATGTGAAACTTGACTCTTGAGTAACAGTTTCATGTTGTTCAATTCAAAGTCCTGTAGTCAAGTCTTTTGATTCAATCTAGATAAAAAGCTTGCTTTTTAAGAAGGGGCTCTGTAACTCAGAATTTTAATGCTGCGAGGACCCCTAGAGATCCTCTCACTGTACAGTTGGGGATATTGAGTCTAAGAGAGGCCCACATGGCCGGGTTCGGTGGCTCAGCCTGTCATCCCAGCACTTTGGGAGGCTGAGGCAAGTGGATTGCCTGAGCTTGTGGGTTCGAGACCAGCCCGGGCAACTTGGTCAGACCTCGTCTCTACATTAAATCAAAAATTAGTCGGGTGTGGTAGCACACGCCTGTAGTTCCAGCTACTTGGAAGGCTGAGGCGGGAGGATCACCATAGCCCAGCAGGTCAACGCCTGGGTGGCCATGAGTGTGCCACTACACTCCGACCTGGGCGACAGGGTGAGACTCCAACTCAAAAAAAAAGAGGCCCAAAGCTACTTCAGTTTTCTGTTTTACTGCTATAGGAGCAAAGATAAGCATAAATAATGAAAAGGGGTCATTTTGAGAAAACAGAGCAATAATTTTTTTTAAAGGAGCATAGAGAAAAATCAATTAAATATCTTGTATTACCATTTATAATTTATTGAAAAAAAATTGATTCACGAATCCAGATTATTCCTTTATACCTTTTCAAAGGAAGTAGTCTAATGAAATCAGTCTGCAGCCATGGTCTTCCTGAGAGTGACTGCCTTTCATTTTTTTCAGTGGGTGGAAAGCACACTAAGTTGCAGTCGACTAGTATCATGGATTTCATAGTGGCTGAAAGAAAGGACCTCTTAAAAAATATACTGCCAGATTTTCAGCAACAAAAAAGGTTAAGTTTGAGATTGGTTATAAGAGATTCTTTTAGCTGGGCATGGTGGCTAAAGCCTGTCATCCCAGCACTTTGGGAGGCCAAGGCGAGGGGATCACCTAAGCTTAGGGGTTCGAGACCAGCAACTTGGCGAGACCTCGTCTCTACAATAAATAAAAAAATTAGCCAGGCATGGTGGTGCACTCCTGTGGTTCCAACTCCTTGGAAGGCTGAGGTGGGAAGGTCGCCTGAGCCCTTGTGGGTGGAGGCTGCAATGCCCGTGAGTGTGCTACTGCACTCCAGTCTGGAAGACAGAGTGAGACTCAAACTCAAAAAAAAAAAAAAAAAAAAAAGAAAAGGGTGGAGGGGGTTCTTTTAAAAACCAAAGGTCAGATTTTTAAAGAAAGCATGAGGGCTAGTTATGAGGAGCCGGTGTAAATCTTGCTTCTGGGTGACTACACTTTTCAGATTAGCTTGATAATTACTACATCTCTATTTTCCTTTGTGTGCTATGTCTCTCTCATCTCAGTTAAAGAAAATTTTGGATTTTTTTTTTTACAAGTTTAAAACAAACATCCGTATAACTGCTTTTACTTAAGTGATGTCTTTGAGAAATTTTTTTTCTTAGTTTTCTTTTTGGTAAGTGAAACATTAAATTCACAAAGGGAATTCAATTTTAAAAAAGCAATGAATCTTTTTGTTGAGGTAGGAACTCTTTTATAACGTGAAAAATTGATCTGTAATTTATGTTTTGTGCCCTATAATGTGCTTAAGCAGATCAAGGCACCCTGGAATAGGGCAGAGATTAATCAATCGAAGCAAAGGTATTGCAATATTAGAAAAAGTTTGTATCAGCTGCTTTTAATAGCTAACTTCTAGTTTGATGGTTTATAGGGAAAGTTGGAAATCATGTTTTAAGTCACAATTGTGGATGAAAAATAGATGAATAAAAGATGGACAGAGTGCAAGTGCATGAAACCAAAATAAATGGAAACGTTATGGGAGCACACCATAAAATAGATAATCTGTAGTTCTTTAATGAATGAATGAACATAAATCATTTAAACGGAATACAGAACATTAGGGGCAAATCAGATTACTGTTACTGAAGTAATACAAGGGAAGTTTCTCATACTAGGAGATCCTGCTTTTTACTGAGACTGCTTTTCTTTTTTGTGTCTGCACTGGTGACAGGTCGCTGTTTTAGAAATGTCATTTTCACCTGAAATTATATATACCTGAGATTTCAAGAATGAGTAAAATAAAACCATATGAGTTATAGGGTCCCTATTAACAATGAGCATATTCTGGAATCATGCTGCATGTTTAAATATTTGTTTGATGCTATTCACTATCTGGTTGCGTAAATTAGTTACATTTTCTAAGATTCCATCTCCTGAGCTCTGGAGTGGGTACGCACTTTCTTTGGCAGTTTGTGAGGGAAAAATGAGAAAATGCTTGTGAAGTGCTTCGTACCACGCCTCTCATATTGTAGGTGTGCAGTAAAATGTCTGCAGTTACTGCTCTGAGTTTTATTTATTTGTTTATTTATTTTAAGAAAGTAGGATTTATTACCAGCATAGAAAAGCTTCCCCAGTGGGAGGGGACCTGAAAGAAGTTGCCCTGCTCTGTGTTTTAATCGGCAGGTCACCCAGTGCACATATTAGATACTCAGTACTTATTCAATAAACATATGTTCACTACCTTTCTCTGAACATTCCAGAAGAGTTGGCCTCCCTTTTGTGGAGCAGAGCATGAAGTGAAGGACAATGCTATACCTTAAGTGGGAAGGCAGATCTTACATGTGGCAAAATTTCAAATATAGTAGTTAAGTGGCAAAATGTTAAACACTACAGTTGCTATGTAACGTCTCAGAATCCACCGCTAAGGTGAACGGTCTAGAACCACAGCAGATCACAGTGCCTGCTCTGGTATTTGTGGGTGACTTGAGGAAATACCCTAGGAGCATAAAGACTTGCCAGATTCCTGTATACATTTCCTGTTAGAATCCAGTCCACTTTACCACTTATCCATTCTTCATAAGACCTTTCATTTGGGTTATGAAAATCCCAGACATAAACATAATTGGAAACAAAAGTGAACATACCCACAACTGTTGCCTAGTGGGGAATATTTGAGGCAGTGGTGTTTACTTATGCAACAAGCCAGGATTTTAATATTCCAAGCATTTTCATGGGCTTGATGGTGATAGATCTGTTTTTTCTTTATGTTTCTAATAGCACTGAATTATAGTCCCACAAATAAGGTTGAAAGACATATCTCAATATTGTATGTAAGACTGTTCTCTGGAGAATGATATTGACTGTTTGTTCTTATTTGTTAAAATATCACACCACTTAAAAAATCATTTCACTAATAATATATTATAATTAATTCACTGCATAATTATCCTTATCTTGTCATGTTTCATCTTATTAGTCATTAGATTTTCCCAAAGTATGTGTGTGTACATATTTATGTGTATATCTATTTGGTATGTTAATACTTTTTATTTTGGTATGTTCTTAGTGTGATTCCATATGTATCATATAGTCAAAGGAGTAGGCATTTATAAATGTATTTTATTTTATTTTATTTTATTTTATTGAAAGCAGGATTTATTGAGAAGACAGAAAAGCTCCCACTGCGGGAGGGGACCCAAGAGGGTTGCCCTCTAAATTTATTGAAATTTGTCTTTGGAAGAAAATGTAAAATATTGAGATAAAAATAATTGAGAAGTGCATTTATGGAGTAGAAGCACTGAATTGAGCACTGAATTCAATATTTTAAGAGGTTGGGGGAAAAAACAGTGAAAATATTGATGACCTTGCCCAAGTACTTTGCAAGTAGAAAAGAGAGGGCAATGATCGCTTGCAGTGTTTGAGAGAAATATAAATGACAAAGACATTGGAACAAGTATACAGCTAATTCACCATCTCCCCAACTACTATGTATCATTAGATTTGCTGAGCTTTCTGGGAGTAGCCCCTGTGGGACAGTAATAGAAAGGTCACAGAGAAGAGGTGAGTCTGAAGCAGAGTTTTCTCAGGGGTTATGTAGCAAAAACAAAACAAAATGAAGCAGATACCAAGAATCTACTTATATAAATGAGCTGTATTTGGCACTGATATATGCTGTCCTGAGAATACTTTGCCAGTCTTTTTGGTGACAAATTTGATGTTTTGTTAAAAAAAAAATTGTTAATAAAATAATCTAACAGGAAATTTTAACCCAGATGCTAAAATACTCAATACTAAATGACTTGGATCTACGAATCTCTTTTTTTTTGTTATTAGAGAGTAATCTTGAATTCTAATGTCTAAATTATTATTTTTAAAAATTTATTTCTATTTATTTATTTATTTTTGAGTTGGAGTCTCACTCTGTCGCCCAGACTGGAGTGCAGTGGCTGCTCCCGGCCACCGAAGCCTCGACCTGCTGGGCTCCGGCGATCCCTCCGCCCCAGCTTTCCTTGCCAAGTTGCCCAGGCGGGTCTCGACCCCGCAGGCTCAGGCAATCCACTCACCTCAGCCTCCCAAAGGCGCGAGGTTGCAGGCTGAGCAGCCGAGCCTGGCCTAAATTATTCTTATATGTAATTTAGCTCTTAGATTTCAGTGTTATACACATTGTTTAAGATTTTTACAAAGTATCTTTTAAAATTAAGTCACATTTTAATTGTAGATATTTATACTCTTGAAAAAATGTCAATATATATTAGTCATATGTACATAATTTGTCTTAACATATTTTGGAATTTCTCAAAATAATTCCATAGACAGTTAAAAAGTCTGGAAAGCAGAATATTTTGCAAAAAATACTGAATCTAAAAAATATTCAATTAGCCGAACTGAGTTTTGGATCTAGTTTACATTTCTATTATTGTTATTATTTTTTTTAAAAAATCAAGTGTGTCTGCACAACTCAGTAGAAAAAAAGTTGTTTCCAAGTGATGAGGTGTGTTTTATTGACAGATTAAAGTATCTGGCCTGATGCAAATTTGTACTTTTGTTGCTAAAAGCAATGGACTGATATAGTGACACACCTAATAATAAAATAACACCTGGTTTATATATTGGACCTTTCTAATATATTTTGCTCTCTGTAAGTGATATCTGTTCCAGAATATTGTTTTCTGATAGGCTATTACAGAAAAAAAAATGAAAACTGTGGCCACCTTGTGACTATAGCTATATTATAGCTCTTTTAAAGTAGCTTTTAATCATTTAATGTCACAAAACAACGCCTCAAGGTATCACTGAACCTAGTGTGTGAAATTCTCGGTTCCCCTATGCTTCCCCATCTCTTCAGTGAATATAGGTTCTCAGAGGGCAGTGATCAGATTTTCTCATTTTTGTGCTTCTCTTTCCATATTCTCCATAAGGGGATAGATATACAGGGGGTTTGGTTGATTGTGTAGTTCAGCATGGATTACGATGTGTGCATGTAGCAAGATTAGGATCATAGACATTTAAAAAGAATTCTGTCTCAGATTCTGTCACTTTATGATGGCCCTTTAAAGCCTTTCTGTCTACAAACAGGCTGCTTAGTCATTCAGCAAATATTCAGAGTACCTACTATGTGTCAGGCACTGTGCCAGGCGTTGAAATTAAAAAAATAGAGAAGACAGACATTTTACTAATTTTATGGGAGTGAAAGACAATTTCAGAATAATTATCCAACTTTTATTGTTCGTTTTTCTTAACTGAAAGTATTGCCATTAAGTTCTTAATACATTATGAAAAGAATAATGGCAGTGATTATACAAGCATCAGCTGAAGGAAGTAACATATGAAAACTTGTGACAACTTCTGAGAAAATAGCGAGATCGTAAGAATGGATTTTTCTGATGAACAAGAATAATTTTTTTTAATCATCTGTATGACAAAAAAATTTTTTCTGTAGAGTGTCTATGGTAGGGCCAAGCATGCCATAGGACACCCTGTAGCATGTGACTTTTCTTTTGGGAGATTGGAAACATGTCGGGATGCATTTCTGGACTCCTCCCTTGCTCCGGACTGGAACAGTTGCACTGGGCTTGGAGGGGCGTTAGCACCATCCTATTCAGAAGTGAGAAAAACCAAGAACTGTAATGGAGCTTGAATACGTGGTAGGCTTCACGATGACGATGGCACTTAATGGACCACATTGCATAATAGAACGTGGCATTGGGGCCACCTCATTTCCTCAACTCCTCAGATGTCAGCAGACTTACTGTAGGCTTTGCAGTTGACACGTCAGTCTGGTAGTGCCCATCATGGGAGGCGGTGACTGCGAGTGCACCAGCTAGAACTTGCTGGAAGGAGCCATGAGAATCATGTCAACAAGTTGGGAATCAAGAGTACTGACTCTAAAACCCTGTTTTTATCATCTTTAGCTGTATGACTTTCAGTAAGTGTTCTGACGTTCCAGAGACTCCATTTCTTCTTGTGTAAAATGGACACAATACTGATCTTCAAAAAAAAATTTTTTTTTTAATTTTAAAGATATGGGGTACAATTCAGGGTTAGGTTCACAAATATTCACTATGCAGGTACCCTTGTGGATGAGGTGTGCTCCCACCCATTCCCTGATCTTAAAAGCTAAGACCTTACGAAGTGACTTGGTACTCAATAATAAAGATGGGTAGGATTTTCTAGACTTTCATAATTTTCCACATAGCGTGTAGTTGTCCTGCTGACATTTAGAGATGTACCAGGCATTGCTTGGGAAGTCTTCCGAGTGACCTCTTTATCCCTCAATAACCATATGAAGTCAATTCTTTACTGTCCTTTCACTAGTGAGAACTCTGTGAAGGCAAGCTACTTAAGTGACAGAGCCCGAATTTGAACCCATGCAGTTATCGCTGGAGTTCTCTTAACCCTAATTCTAGGTGGAGAAACTACTCTAGCCTCAATATGTAAAAAGGATAAGAGGAAATATTACACAGTAAGGGGGCCCTCTGCATATTAACAAATATGCTCATTTTACTTCTTCACCCATATTTAAAAGGACCAGCGTAGTCATTTATCTCTAGTTTGTAAATTACTTCTTTCAATTTTTCTTAATTCCCATATACAAAGTAAAATTTTAGTGATTTCCAAGGTACTCTTTTTTCCAACTAAGCAATCTTTCTCATTTGTTGTTTCTTCCACTCTATTATGCTTTTGTGTAAGATCCTGAAATTGGATGCGTTTATTGTGTAGGCCACAAAGGATACATAGGGAAAATAAAACAGCCTTAAAGAGAGGAGTATGCCATACATAGCAATCCAACTCCTCAAGAATAGGCATTGTGGTTTTTATGATTGGTTTATGATAAAAACCTTCCCCATCCCACTCACCCCATGCTAAATGAGAAAAATGTGGATGGCTTCCTTACACATCCTACAGTGATTTTTTTTTTTTTTTCTTCTTCTTCATCTTATTCACTTGAAAAGTTGAGACATTTTTCTCAGGTTTGTTGGCTTCTGTGTATATCTGGGTAAATGTGTTCTGGACACTTTCTGAAGTTTTCTGAAGAAAATAGATACATGAGCAAAAGACATATATTTTAGTTTTCGTAATAATGTCTTTGTTGTCTTTCTAAGCAGAGTCAATTTTTAATTAAAAATGATTTTTGAAATTTGGGTGTTTGCTTTGTGGCCTGTTTATATCAGACATGATGAGATTTGTAAATCATTCTGGGGTATGCAGGACAGAAATTCTCCTACTCCTTATTCCTATACATTCATTCACTTTTTGGTTTCAGGAATTGATTTCCTTTTTCGATAAGAAAGTGAATCTCAGAAAGGTAATGGGATGGAAAGGTCCAGAAATGACCTCCCTTTCTCTTCAGAAAGACAGAAATTCCTTTTATTATTACTGTTTTATTATTCTGGTAGTAATAATCGTTAGCAATAGTAGTAATACTAAAAATAACTACAACATGTTGAGAATGTCCTTTGTGTCCCCTGAATTATTTAATGTAATGTTTACAGTTACCTAAAGAACTAGGGATTATCATAATTTAATAGATGAAGAAATTGAGCTTAAATACGTTGAATAAAACTCCAATCTGAAAGCAGTCTCCAGGATTTGAACTCATGACTGCCCCCTCCCAATTCATATTCCCAACTTCACTACCACCCCATCTCCAATAAAACAATTTTTTTTTTAAAAAAAGGGTCTTTCCTGCTGGGCACGGTGGCTCACTCCTGTCATTCCAGCACTTTGGGAGGCCAAAGCAAGAGGATTGCCTGAGCCCAGGGGTTCGAGACCAGCTTGAGGAACTTGGCGAGACCCTGTCTCTACAATAAATCAAAAAAATTAGCTGGGCGTGGTGGTGTGTTCCTGTGGTTCCATCTACTTGGAAGACTGAGATGGAAGGATCACCTGAGCCCAGAAGGTCGAGGCTATAGTGGCTGTGCGCGTGGCACTGCACTCCAGCCTGGGCAACAGAGTGAGACTCAAAAAAATAAAAGATAATAAAAATAAATAATAAGAGTCTTTCTTGCGTCTTCAAGGATTATGAGCTGCATTTTATAATAAAGTGTCTATGAAGCAGAGTTAAAGCAGTATTGCCAAATCTCGATGTGGTCCTACCTAGGGAAAGACATAACTATATGGTTTTTCTCTTTCTCTGTTCATATACATGTTTCTTCTTTTTACCTGCCTAGATGTATGTCGGTTTGTCCCATACACACCACTTCTCTGTTCCTCAGTGAGCAACAGGCAACAAGCTTTCTCTGGATGCTGACACAGAACATTTTAACATAGTGACTTAGGTATTTGCCCCCAAACATGCATATGGATATTTTTCTCTTCCTATTCTGTTTCCTTTCCAAGGTCCCTTAAAGAGAACAGTGAAGACCCAGGCCAAATAAGTTGAGTTCATGCAGTCCTGAACACTCTGAGGATTGCCTTTTCCCTGAATGAGGAGTCCATTGTCCTCAAAGACATTATGTCAAATCCTTTCACTGTGAACTTTCAGTGGGGATGCTAGACTTGCCAATTAGTTACACAGAAACTATTCTGGCCACGCTGGAATGTGGCAGTTAAAACAGAGGAACTTTGATCCTCAAGATAAAGTAGGTACAGACACTAACACACTTGCAAGTTCCTAGTTTTAGTTTGTATAGTTTTTCTCAATTTAATCTAAATTCTTTAAACATGTGTCCAGTGAGTGGTGTGATGATATAAATATCTAGGCGTTGTGCTAGAAAACCTTTAAGGACATCTGATGCAACCCATTCCGCAATGCCCCTAGTCAAGAATTACAATGATACCTAGTTGTGTCAGTTAATTTTCTTTTAAAATGTGTACCAATTGTTAATCTCTAGATTTGATATTTATGTGGTTATTTATTTAATCTTTTGACCGTGCCAAAGTTGTCTTAGCCAGACCAGCTCTAAGATAACAGTAACAGCCACAGTATCTAATATTTGTTAAGTACTTACTATATGCCAGGCGTTGTCTTAAGTGCTTTACATGGCATGCATTATTTAATTCTCACAACTAACTGATGTGGAAGCCATTACCATGATCATCATCTTGTTAGAAGGGAAAGTACTCAGGTAAAGATAGATTCAGTCATGACCCACATTCATACAGCAATGGGTAACAGGGATTTGAACCCAGGTATTCTGGTTCTGAAACTCTGCAGAAAGCACTCACCTGGCTGTCTGACCTGACAGGGCAACTCATTGGTTCACTAATTTTGAGCAAGTTAGCCCACCTTCCGGAACCTGTTTGCTGATCTGTAAAAAAGCAGTACTGTTGCCTTCCTGATCAGGTTACTGTTCGAGACCCGCCTGGGCAGCGAGACCTCATCTCTACAATAAATCAAAAAATCAGCCGGGCGTGGTAGCGCACGCCTGTAGTTTCAGCTACTTGGAAGGCTGAGGCGGAAGGATTACCGGAGCCCAGCGGGTCGAGGCTGTGGTGGCCGGGAGCGGCCACTGCACTCCAGTCTGGGCGACCGAGTGAGACTCCGACTCAAAAAAAAAAAAAAAAAAAAAAAGATTAATAAGAATAACACATTAAAAATAAAACAGCTATGAACACTTTTAAGAAATATGCAAATAGGTGAGACTTTTAATGGTATTAACACATGCTAAAGACCATGTCTATATACTGCCATTTCTATAAATAATCTCATTAGAAAGGCATATTGCTTTTAATTTGGACTTAGTATAACATCATTGTGATTTTCACATTTATACCATTGCTGATTGCACAAATCATTTTGTGCTTCAGATGAAAAGTCACTGAACACAATGCTACATTTTATCCAAGAATATCATACTTAAATAATATTTATTGGATATGTATTACCTTCTTGACATCCGATGGTCCCACCACTTTCGTGGGGGAGGAGAAGAGTGACTTTTACAAAAATAAAAGAAATAGATGTAATATTTCTGTCTATAGCAAATAAAATGGGGTGAATAGCTGAATGATTATTGCAAAAGTTTATCAGGGTCACTGGATGTTTTGAACATTTCAAAATTATCCTTCAAAAAATGCAGTTTAAACCCAATTTATGCAGTAGCGAAGTGTTTGCCCTGAATCAGATTTTCTCAATTCTTCTTTTCCCCTGAGTAGATACAGCTGCAAAATAGAATCTTTTTAGAATGAACACTTACCACAAAGTTTTTCTTTTAGAACGTACATTTGTTTTTAAGATTTTTTTTTTTTAAGCACAGATATTTGACCTATGCAAGTTACATTTTAATATCCCTTTGGGCATTCACAAATGCATCATTTAGTAGTTCTTATGTTCACTAAATTCATTTCCCTAAAAAAGACAGGTGTGGGGTGTGCGTGCGCAAGTATATGCGTCTGAACGTGTGAGAACGCAGCTTGGGGATTATAACCATTTAGTCAAGGTCATAAGTGACCTGACATGCCCTCAAGCATGCTGTTTATAATTGCTGTGGTTAGTTTTCCTTCTCATTGTTTTTACCTATAATGTCAAAACACAATTATATGGAGTTGGTATGTTCACTAATAGCAGTTTATCTCTGCATGGTTTATAGACAGAGTCAAAAGCCAACAACTATAATTACATCCATGTTTCTAACTTAGCAGCAAGCTAGAAAAGTGTGGTTGAAGTATGCTGTGGATATAGTGCAGCCAGTAGGAATTATAGGGTAAAGTCATTGCTCTGCATTCTTTTGGTTTTACAATAATTGTTACTTAAATTTTGTTTTCTGGATTTTACCACTGTCTGTTGTGTTTATATGACCACATAAAGAGTGGTTGAGTTACTTGTCTCTCCCTTCTATTTTTCTTCTCCTTGCCTTCCTCTAAAAATGTACTGGTTCTCCTTTCACTTTCTTCTGACTCAGAGGACAGTACATCACCGTTAATAGTTTTCTGAAGCAGCCTGATATTCATGCTCTATGGAACCCATAAGACTTCTACTATTTGCATTATATGTTTAATTGGATAATTATGGGAACCATGTTGAACTGTTAACAACTGTCAAGCCTTTGATGAATCTTTTGAATGTTCATTGACATGGTTCAAGTTAGCAGCCACAATACAGATTTTGGGTTGCTTTTTCTTCCCCCCCTGTTCTTACAATCACTTGAGAGGGTAAAAATAATTTTTCTAGAGAAAATATAATTTTCCCTTTTAGCTCACCTTATATATTGTGGCACAAAGAAGTTGTGTAACTTAAGGATTGCCAAAATTTGTTTTGCATGTGAAGTACTGTGGTTGAATGTATCTCCAGGAAATTATAAGAGTAGACTTCTTCTTTTTTTTAAATCATCACAGTGATACAAAATATAGTCCTCCTTCGAGGAAAGCAGTTGTCAGTTGGGTCTGTACCCTCCCAGACCTTCTTCTATACCTCAGGATATGTTTGTTTCGCTATTTTACTACTCATTGAGAAAAGCATTTTATTATTCACAAAAGAGATGCATTCTCCAAGGAACCACAGACACCTCCCACGTGCCTACCTGTCTCCTGGGTCCCATCTTTCCTAATATTCTTATATAGAAATGGAATTCTTTGTGAGATGGTTGCCACAGAAGGAGAGTAGTCAATGAGTTGCCTCATGCTTTTAAGGTGTGTTGTACGTTGAATACTGATCACAGGAGCACCAAGTTATGGAAAATACTGTCTCAGATCTAGTTGACAAATAAGTAAAATGTGAGTGCAGTGTTAGGGAAGATCGCAGTGTTTAAAACATGGTTAGAGTAGGTCTGACAGATAAGGCAACATCTGAGTATCGACTTGAAGGAGGCAGTGAATGTGGGTACTGTTTTAAACACTTGAATATGTGTGTGTGTATTCAGCCATCTCATACATCAACCCTGTGAGGCAAACTCTTTTTTGCACCGAGGAAACAAAAGAACAGAAAGGTTATGCTCAAGGTCATAGAGCTAGTGAGTGTTGGAATCAGGATTTGGACATAGGCATTTTGTTAAACTATTATTTTAGATCAGCCCCTAAGCTGGCTTAGTGAGGCTAATCCAGGATAGGAATAACCTCTTTAGCAGACTTTGTACTAAACTAGATCTACAGGACTCGGATGAATTCCTCTTCCTGGGAAATAAAATGCTGGCTTCTACCTGTCATTTCAAAAGTGTGTCATTTTGAAGTACCATCTTGGATCAAGTTAATAAGGTTGGAATGGGCACTTCAGCAGCCAGGAAAGCAATTCTGCTACTTATGTTGAAAGTGTATCTTGGTGCTTTAATCAAATGCACAAAAGATTTGGGGGAAGGAGGATTGTTTTAGATGAGAAATATGCAAAAGGAATCTAAACACCATTCTTACCACTTGAGTTTGCATCATTCTTATAAGGCCATTGTTGACAGTTGGGAGCTTTGTGGTTAATTGTACCTCCCATTGAGGTTCAAGATGGCCTCTTCAACCTGCTCATAATGGGATAAGGAACTGGAGAGGAAGAGTCTGAAAGGAGTGGGTAGAAGGAACAAATTCAGACGAGCAGTAGTACAAGTCATGGTCCCTAAATATTCATCCTGGAAACTTTCTTAGGTGCTTTGAGTTGTAGGTGGGCAGCTTTACCTTTTGCTCTCCGAAGGAAATTATTTCTATTTATTAAAACACTTTATTTTATTTTAAAGTTGTGGGAAACAAGCCAGGATTGCATACCTAAGTGGTTTAGGTACAGGTGAAATTTTGGGCCTCCCATTGGTCCTCACTTTGCCCGGGTCAGGATCAGGCATCCTTACTGATGTTGTGTGTTCCCCCTTCCACTGGCAGTGTCCCGCAACTGCCGATCCCTTTTTTGTAGTATTTGATAGGTGTTCTGGTTGAGAACATGTGGTACTCAGTTCTTCGTTTCTGTGATAGACTCCAAATCCATCCACGTTGTTGTGAAGTCCATACTTTTGTGTTATTTCAAACCCCGCTACCACAGAACTCCATCCTTGAAGTTGTGCCTTTTGACTTGCCTTCTCTATGGAGCAGTCTTCTCACTGTTTTTGCCTTAACTTTTTCTCTTTTGGGAATTTTTAAAATAAGCACTCTGTCTTGGGCAGTCGAGTGTTAGGTAAAATATTCATATGAAAGGTAGTGGGAAGGTGGTACCTCTTTGAGGGTACGGGTTTTAATGTTGAAAACAGGATTCCCAGTTTTCAGGCATGATGAACTTTTTCATCATAGTAACTAGTAGACGTTATATTCAGTTATGGTCATAAAAAAAGTAAGGACCGTGATGGGAAGAGCTGGCTTGCTTTTTTGGATCCACCATCAGCAACTGAGACTTGGGCTTCATTTTGCCATCTGTGTAATGATAGTATTAACAGTTATTCCTGAGAATACGGTTTGATAATGGGCATGAAAGGGCTTTGTGAACTGTAAGCATGCTCTCTCTGTGTTCACTTGCACGCACTCTCACTCTCTCTCTCTCTCTTTCTACATGTACATACCAGGGGTGCCAAAAATATATATATATCTATTTTAAGAGATGTTAAGAGATGTTCGCCATCATCAAAAGTGTCAGGATGCTGGTGGTAACCACTAAGATAGCAACCTCTTGTAATTGCTAAAGTTAAATGTGATTTGAGTTCACCTTTTGCTATTGGTATATATTGAGTATTGCTTTTTTTTTTTTTTTTTTGAGTCAAAGTCTCACTCTGTCGCCCAGGCTGGAGTGCAGTGGTACGTTCATGGCCAACGCTGCCTCGACCTGCTGGGCTCAGGTGATCCTTCTGCCTCAGCCAGAACCACAGGTGCGTGCCACCCCACCCAGCTAATTTTTTGATTGACTGTAGAGATGTGGTCTCACCAAGTTGCCCAGGCTGGTCATGAAGAATATTACAAATTTAATGCAGTTTTTTCCTTTCTTAATATGTATACATTTTTTGGCACCCTCTGTATACATATATATGTATGCGTGTGTATTCATATCTTTTTCTTCCCTCCGCAACTAAAATGAAAAATTCTTAACACCTTATTTAATACAGAGTACTGATAATGTTTTTGTATCGAGCCTATCTTGGACTTTCAGCTGAAGTGTTTTAGTGAACGTTTCCCAAAGTTAGATAACACCCCCTTCCCCCACCTCTCCAAGGTGCTTGTAGTTTATGAGTAGAATAGATTTCTTTTTTTTTTTTAACTTTTAATTTTTTTATTTTAAAGATATGGGGTACAATTTGGGGTTAGGTCTACAAATGTTCATTATGCAGGTACCCTTGTTGGTGAGGTGTGTCCCCTTCCCCTGACAGTTTCCCACTACTGCCAATCCTTTTCTTATTGTATTACGATAATTGTTCAAGGTCTACTTATGAGTGAGAACATGTGATACTCAGTTCTTTGTTTCTGCGGTAGATCACTCAGTATGATAGACTCTAAGTTTATCCAAGTTGCTGTGAAGTTCATGATTTTGTCCTTCTTTAAGGCTGTGTAACATTCCATCGTGTACATGTGCCACTTTTTTTTTTTTTTAATGCAGAATAGAGTTCTACTGCTGGAAAATACAAGGGACAAATGACATGGTTAGTTCATGCCCTGACTGGATATCTTTTCTCTCAGTCCAAGTTTTTCACTTTATTTGAAGAAAGTCACCATTAGGAATCATGCTGGTGTTAAAGGTCTATATTCCCCACTAAACTGTTGATAACATTTCACCTTAGCAGTGAGTCTTACAGGATTGCTGCCCCAACCCCCAGCCCACCTTGGTTTTTCATGTTTTGCTCACTAACCCCAAACCAGAAGATTCTAGGCTGTGCTCACTCAGGGGCTGGCTTCTTTTCTTTCCGCAGCCATTGAAGCAGCCTGCGGGTACTCACTGATCTTCCTTCTGGATAGTGTCGCTTATTGATTTCCATGTATGTTTCAGACCATGGGACTGTCCAGTTTTGGAGGTCCAGAATAAGACTTCCATTGAACATGTGTGTCTTGTTAGCAATGCTATGACAAATAGCGGCAGCTGTATAAACTAATCTTCCTGTAGCTTCACACAGAGGACTCAATTAACAGTGGACCCCTGTCTGCAATTAGTCCTTTTTACCTCTTGGTTCCTGTGAACTTTTCTATCGGACATCCGATTATTCCTACCCACCAACAGAAGAAAATGTCAAATATCACCAATCAGTTGTACTCTCCTGGGTGTTCACTAGGTGATCTGGAGAGGGGCTGACAGGTATAATGATTACTGCATTGATTCTGATCAGAAAGACATACCGGTATCAGGATGGTTGTGATAGAGTTTGGGATTGACTTTGCCTTGGAATTGCTTCTGAATTTAGTACCAAAGCTCATGGTCTTAGGAGGCTGACCTCTGATGTCTAGAGTGTCCATGGCATGAAGCAGGGCGGCGGCAGGGACAGAGCTTATCTCAGAAATGGTCACAGGAAACAGAAACATCTTTGTGAGCACTTTCCCATGTAGAAATCTACTTTTGTGCATGGAAGTTTGAAGACAAGAGAAACACAAATCTTAAGTGACCTTTTGCCTCTTAGGTAGTTTCTATCTTTTCTCTGTCAGAAAAAGGAGGGCACAGAACTCAGAAAAGCAGAGTTATGGCCTTAGAACAACACTGAATAAAAGTTCAAGTCTCAGTTTAAATGTACTTGACAATGAACCCCTTGCGTGAAGCCCTTGCTTTTGGTCTATCTGCAGAGGACATCTGAAATTCCTTTGGCTTCTAATCTATGGCAAGTGAACAGGAATGGATGACAAAGGGATATAAAGATAGAGCTCAAACAAGTTGTTGTTAATTCTTTCTTTCACCTAAGAGGACTAATGAAAAGCTTAAATTACTAAATTCAGACTAGACCATTGTCGCTACTTGCCAAACAGTACATGCTTGTGCGTCTGTCTAATCCATATTTGAAAGCCACAAACAGAAGCACATAATTTGGCAAAACACCAAAAACATGCCTCGGCACACTTCTGGAGATTCTTCCAAATGACTTAATGATTCAAAAATTTGTGTGTGTGTGTGTGTGTGTGTGTGTGTGTGTGTGTGTTGCCTGGAGATGCTTAGAATAAATTCTGCCAGCAAACCATGTGTATTATACTTGTTTGGGGTATTTGAGTACTTTCTTTGAAAATTCTGAATTGCAGAAAGCGAAAGATAAGTCTCTTTATTGGGCACCTTCTCATTTATTTTCAAGATGAGTAACTATAAGCTTGTTATTTTAAAAAATCTCCCTCAAATACAACAGATATAATTTTCTGTTTTTCAGGAAGATGACAATAGTCTGTTTTTGAAATGTGTTTTGAACTTTTTTAAGCAGGTAGATCACAGGTAGCAAATCATTACAAGAAAAATTCTTTCTAGCACCATGAAGAGGTATTCAAAATTAAGGAATTATTCTCTCTAAAGCTTTTTACAAAAGTATTTTTCTTTTGCCTAGTTTCTGGTTGATACAGAAAAGATGCACTTTTCAACAAAGCACATCATCTGAATTCAGTCTAGAATACTTGAAGATACAGAAAGTGACTGCATCAAGTTATACTACTAATAAGACAGATGTGAAAGGCACACAGTTTATAAGAAATCTTTGGTGTGATCTACTTTCCCTTGCATGAATTTTATTTTTTAAAAGTCAGGTGCTTTTGTACGTTGTATTTTATTTAAACATTGCAGCAACCTTTATAAGATAAGAACTATTATTATCCGTCTTGAGATGCGGAAATCCGAGCTCTAAGAGTCTTTAAATAAGCTGCCAAAGGTTACCCAGCTAGGAAATGGCGAGGTAATTTGAAGCCCTTTTGAGTTCACAGATAATGCCCTTGGCGCTATACCTTTGGGCCTTCTCTGAGGGAGGTTGATATGTATTACAGTTCATCTCGCCTACATTCCTTGAACTGCAAGTCATGCTACTCTGAAGGTCATGATATGTAGAAGATGTTCATGTTTTCCTTTTAGCTATTTAAATATACTCGATATTTGTAAATTACAAGGCTCCTTTGTCTTTTGTTTAAAGCATCTTCCTGCCGGGCTCGGTGGCTCAGCCTGTCATCCCACGCCTTTGGGAGGCTGAGGTGAGTGGATTGCCTGAGCCTGCGGGTTCGAGACCCACCTGGGCGGCGAGACCTCATCTCTACAGTAAATCAAAAAATTAGCCGGGCGTGGTAGCGCACACCTGTAATTCCGGCTACTCGGAAGGCTGAGGCGGAAGGATCGCCCGAGCCCAGCAGGTCGAGGCTGCGGTGGCCGGGAGCGGCCACTGCACTCCAGTCTGGGCGACAGAGTGAGACTCCAACTCAAAAACAAATAAATAAATAAAGCATCTTACTTAATATTCTCTTCAATTAAATAAGATAGATATCGTCCCCATTTTAAAATTTAGTAAATGAAATCGAGAACCATTACATGACTCCCCCAGCAAACAGTCTACAGCTGGTGTTAAGAATCTTCCCCCAACTGCTTTTCCACTGCCTTTTAAGTAACTCAAATCCACAGAAAATCCATGCTTGACCTGCCACCTCATCATAAAAGATTGAGTGTGGTACACCTATAACTTTCTGGCTTAGTTAGAAAAAAATGATCTGTAGTCCCTAACCGTGTAATTCTTTGTGTGCATCTTCTCACATTCTGACACAAATTGGTAGTTGGTGGAGCTATCCATATGTGCTTGCGAGAGTCTTCATTTGTGATTATAGGTAAGAAGTTGCCTTTTTTTTCCCTTCCTAGTTTCAAGGAAGTTTTTGATATACTGGTGGGATTTTGACCATCAACAACTTTTATTCTTTTGGCATAATAGGTTTAGATAGAGTAGGGTTTCTGAATGCACACATGTAAAAGAAAAATAGAGACATTGAAGAGGGAGGAAGTTCATTCTTCCTGCTGTATTTATCTATTTAGAGAGCCATTTGAAAACTGCCCCAGAAACTAGAGCAGCTCTCCACTCTTTTGCAGGCTTAAGTTTTACATCTGTTTCTTAGTATGCAATGTAAGATAGCCTTATACTTTAGGTAAATACTCACAACCGGGACATTAAGATGCTAAGGACCTAAGCCCCAGTGTGTAATAGGGTTTTTCATTTAAATACACAGATGTTATTCTTCAAGGTAATGCTGTTGAATGGGATGACTCAGGAAATATTAATGAGAGTCTTCCTGGCAGGGCTTCCTAACCATAGCTCCATGCAGTTTTTCTTCCCAGTTTACTACAACTGCACTGACATCCCTTTATTATGCTTCTTACTAGGACTTTGAGATTGACAATTGCCAAAACCCCAGAACCATTATGAAGTCAAGTGTGTTCACCAATTAGAGTAGGTGAATGTGGGCTGGTAAAGAAATTGACTTTAGTTAAACAGAAAGGTAACGAACTGTGGATTGCTCATTTAAATATGTGACCCAGATGGAGAATTCACAGGGGTGACCACTTGGAGCACGAAGAGACAATGATCTTGGCCCAATCCACGTGAAACAACTCTCATCAGAGGGAACAACAGCGCGGTCCAGCCATTGCAAACAGAGGCCCACCGAATACATTGAGGCAAGGGTAAATTAAGAACTTTTAGTGCTAGTCCACTCACTGGACTTTATCATAGATCTTATCAGATTTATGGTCTACAGCAGTTGATTTGACTTTCTCATGAAATAAATTAACCAAAAAGCAAACCCTACTGTCTCTTATCTATTGCCAAAGCGATACTCCAAAAGTTGACTACCTTGGAACAGTTCATTTGACTTTCTCGAGAAGTCAGTTAATTTAGCTGAGAAGCAAACATAAGTCTACCGTCTCTTCTTTAGTGCTTAACGATGATGATCATTTAGTGTGCTGCCAGAGTAGGGTAGGCCCAGTGTTTTAAAAAAGGATAACGCTCCCTCTTTATTTTTGCGAATTTTAGCCTCTTTAGACTTCGTTCTTTTGCCTCATGTTGGAAGCTCGTTCTAGAGAAATGTGATCCCAGGAATGCTGGTGATTTGCTGTTTTAAAATGGTGCTGTGCTTTAGGTTTCTGTTCAAATCTAAGATTTCAGAAGAGTCAGTAACTGCAAATAATCTAAAAGGGGAAGAGTGGAGAATGCTTCTAACTTCCCTTTGAAATGAATAGCTCCGCCAGAGCTGCAGCTATTAGAAAAACAAAAACGACAAAGAAAAGCTGCTCAGCCCGGCGCACAGAGGTAAATTTACTTACATCAGACTGACAAATGAGGGCTGGGCTTTGAAAAGACATCCCTTCTGACGAGAGGAAAGCTTGTAATTTTGGCATGGCTGCAGCCCTCCTAAGCCCCTGAGAAATTCTGAAAAACATTACAGAAGACTGTTCTTAATATTAATGGATGTCTTCCTGTGTGTGTGTGTGTGTGTGTGTGTGTGTGTGTGTGTGTGTGTAGTGTAGGGAGGAAGAATGCCAGTGAGAGAAGAGGGCAGAGCATGAGAGAGAAGAAAAGATGACTTAGGATGAAAACTTACCAGTGGAAATGTCTAATTTATGACAGATAATTTGCATCCATCATCTTCTACTCTTCAACCTAAAGGAAGTAGTCAAGATGAGCTCTACAGGGGTCTCAGCCATTCAGACGCTTCAAGTTTGGCTTGCAGTATTGTGGCCCTTTTAACAGGACTTCCTAAAACACTCTGTTTGTAGATAACATTGCTCACTGATGTGATCTCAGATCACGGGCTTATCTACTATATGACCTCAGAGGTGAAAAAAAGACTGCTTCCCTGTGGCTAATTGTGGTGAGTGTCACATTATGTTGTGCTATCGTGAACAATTTCAGGGGCACGGAGACCCTGCAGTTCTGCCTCTTGGGAGGGGACTTTTCCTTTGCAACTCAGCTTCAGGAAACGTGAGCATTTGTGTTTTCAAGACCACATACCATTGGGAAGGAAGTAGGGGTGGAGATGCGTGCTGAGATTAAGTGGAGAATCTTATACTACATATGATCTGGAAACCGCTGTGTTTTGTATAGCCCTCTTTCTGGCATGCCTCTCGCATGTTCAGTCACACTGGCAATAATACTGATACTTACTAAGGATGTTTTTTTACAAAATAATTTATTTGCTTTTCAGGTTTGGACAGACAGATCTCTGTGCAGCATGCCTACGTAGCATGGTTATGACCTGTGTATGAATGTGTTTAGGGAGACACAGACAAAAACCTGCTGCCAAATACTTCACAGTCCTATTTCGGTGGGATATGTAACTGTTACCTATCATGGTAAAGGAATTGTGGGCGCCAGTTGTTAAAAAGCAACTTGGAAGTTATTTTCAGAAGGGAGGTGTTAACTCCTCACAGCTCCAAATCTACCATTCTACCTGGGGCACTGGCCCATGGTACCTTAAAGGATACAAGGCCTGTTCTAGTTTGATATGTAGAGAGTTGTGCATATATAAAAAAAAAGAGAAGCCAAGTTTCTTTTGGGGGCCGAAGGGGGAGAAAGAGATGGAAAATTTACCCATTTAAAAGAGAGCAACTTGATTTGCTGTGGAGTTTAAAACTAACAACGTGTTTTCCCAGACGAGCAAAACCTCTGTAACATTGTTGGCTCGTTAATGAGTGATCCTCTTCCTGGCATGCCCTGGCTGGGCATGTTTTCTTGACTTGGGACTGACACTCTCAATATAATCTTAATTCATTTTTAGTCGAGGCAGACTGAATCTTCTGATTTGTCAGAGTAGAGTGTCAAGATTGCCGTTGTTATGTTTACTCTGGATTTATATCTTAAGTTGAGGCTAAGTAACACATTTACATAAATCAACTCAGCACTAGACTAACACAGAATTGTTTTACTGAGAGAAAAAATGAATTGTATTGCTTCCTGATATTTGCTTTCATTTTACATTAAACCTCAAAGGATTTTGAAATGTAGCATGTTCTGTTTCAAAATTAACTCTTCTGTGGGATTTGCTTTTATAGAACAGATGCAATTCTTTTCTTTTCTTTTTAAGGAATTGGTTATAGCTGTTGCTACCATGGATGACTTTTCTGGAGGTAGAAGATAGAGTGTAGCTGAAGTTATTAAGCAAAATAGTCATATGCTTTTGTAGGATTTATGTTTTATAAAATTGGCAGCACAAGGACAATGTAAGACTTTAAAAAGTTATTTCAGTACTAAAGATTACAGAGAAATAAAGAGGCTTTAAATTTATAGCTGCAAAAATTCTTAGTAGGAGTGTTTTTTAAAATAATAGTGTATTATGATTCATGCAAATCAGAACTTATTTCCTTTAAAATAATGGCAAGGAAAAATGTCATGGCTGTATTGAATGGATCATCATTCCATTAGTTCATGTTATGTTTAAAACAATTTTACTTTTATTAAAATGTACTTGTATTTATTTTTAAATTATGATAAAAAATTCACACTTTTGGAGTAAGATCTTTTAAAATATATTTTATAATTGTAAGTGCCAGAAATATATGGCAGAAAATAAGATTAGTGACGGTTTTAAATTTGCTCAAAACACATAATGGAAACTTGCTACTTTCAGTAGTATGACATTTTAGCAAAACATTATTGATCATGTGATATAATGTTGAATGTCTGACTTTTAAATGTAATTTTGTTTTTGGCCACTGAATGGAATTTGCCTTTTAACAATGCTAGCTTCATGGTTAGGAAATATAGTAACTTTGCGACAAATTTTAATTTTTATCTTAATGTATTTTCTTTCTAAACTTACTAGCACCATGAAATACTCTTCTGTACCTCAGGAAAAAAATTCTCCATCTGGGGTCCTTATGAGGTCCATATAATGTAAACTGGACCAAGTGATATGGGGTCGCATTTGTTATGGGTAGTAGATTTTGCCCTCTGTAATGATTTGTACAGTGCTGTGGTTTTTATTTTTAGTTTTTTGAGAAATTATTATTGGACCTGAGAGTGTTTTCCGTGGGGGTTCCCTGTTCTCGGACTTTATCTCTTTCTGCTCCATGTAACAACAGCTTGGCGGTCTGGTCAGCCACCTCATACCTCTTCGTCAGTTTCACTTGGAAAGATAGGATCCATATTTCCAAGGTGGAAGCATGTGTTTGGTCCAGCTGAGTCTCTCGGTCTGATTTTTTTTATCCTGGTCCTAATATATGTTTATTCCTCCATGTGACAAATCTGCAGTCGTGTTTTCTTTCTGAGTTATAATGACTCAGATGTCATAATTAATTTGATGAGCAGGTGGGGGTTATTAGCCTTGTGCTTCACTTGCTAATAGCTGCACAGTTTTTCTAAAGTACTCTTTCAACTAAGGAGGCATTTCTTCACATAGAATAAACAGTACAGCACAAAAGCCTCAGTTAGATAACTATCCGTGGGCTTGAAAAGCTGCCAAGCAGATGTTGTTATTGGAGCTGGCCCAGGCGAGATTGGGCCAGGCAGATGCTCGTGGGGAGGGGTGGAGGGTGGGGGGAGGAAAAGGGGGAGGAGAAGTAAGAGAGCAGAGGTGGGGGGAGAGGGGGAATCCTGCAGGACTCTGATGCTTTCTTTGCAGGGATTGGGCCAGATTTCACTGGGGTGCGAGGCGTCTTCTCTTCTACTGAGCCACCCCATGGTTATGGCCTCAGGTTGGTCTCTTAAAATACATACAAATGAAGATGAGGATGGGGATGGAGAGGACCCTCTCTAAATACCAGCATGGGAGCGAATCTGAGTGTTCATCCAGCAGGCTGAGACTTCTGGTTTGCATTAGGGCGGCTGTGTGCAATTTTTGAAGGGTCTATGGAGACTCAGCTTCATACCTATCCCCATATGTAATGGACATGACTGCCCTGACATTTACCAGAACTCATAGGTTCTGCTTTATTGCTGTAAATTAGGTTGTGCAAATTTAAGACAAAATGCTGTTTTGTTTCCTGTCACCTCACTATATAATTTTTCTCTGAGCATTTCCCATTCCTTATTAAAATGTTGCAAAGGGACAGCTTACTTTTAAAAATTAGACTCAATCTTAAGCCATGTCAGATTTGGAAGAGGTAAACATGTGGAAGGTTTAATCTATGCTGATCTTGTTTCTGTCCTCTGCCTTTTCTTTCTTTCTTTTCTTTCTTTCTTTTTTTTTTTTTTTTTGTGTGTGTGTGTGATCTAAGGCTTTTTAAAACTCATCTCTCCCTCCCCTTCACTAGATTAAATTCTGTAATCTCATTTTTCTTTGAGCTGATCTCAAGCCAATGGTCTGGGGATTTTATAGCCAAGGGATAATTTTTGATAATGGGCTATTAAAACACTTGCAGCTCCTACCCTGTCTTTCAAATTAGTGTGTGCACAGATTGTCTTTCTGGGGAAAAAGTCTTTCCCTTGGCAATAAGCAACTGATTATGTGTCACAAGCAGTATAAAAGCTTCCTGGAATGCTTATTTTAAAAACACAGGTAAATAAGAAATGATAAGTAACAATAGTCCCTGTACTGTGTAAGCAGCAACTCTGCCCAGGATTTTTTTTTTTTTAACCCTTTGTAGAAAGAGTCTTGTTTTCCCTCATTCAGACAGATTTAGTGTGTTCTGACAACAGTGTCATCTAACAGTTTCCTGAACGATGGAAGCACAGTGTCTTCAGACAGCTGTGTGAAGTCACTTAACTTTCATTGTTGCTTGTAATGTGCTTATTGATAGGTTAAAATGAAGAATTTGCTCAACAGCAGTCAGGTGCAAGCAATGTATAAATAGTGAATTTGCCCTCCCAAAATCTGTAGCATAAAATTAATCAATATATATAGCTTGCCTTTGTGTTCTTCTGTTCAGTTCAACTTCCTTTTCACTCTGTAGTTTTCTGAGGCAGGGTTAAAAGTCAAAATTATGAGTTTCAAGAAAGCAAACAAATTTGCTCCTCATAACTCTGCTTTAGTGTGATTGGGATTTTGTTAGTATAAGACCAAAGTCAGTATCTTCTGATGAAAGAATATATCTGATTCTGTGTCTTAATCATTTTTCACAAGCAAAAGAATGGGGGTCATATAGACCCATGTAGAGTCACATAAAGCCACCAATGGTAAAACGGATGTGACGTTACATTGTGCTCGAGGTTGGATGGATGCTTTTCTTTCTTATGTGTGAAATCAGACATCAGACATATCGTGCATTGCTGCAATGTGTGCAGATGGTAAGAACACATATGTCTCAATACCATTCTCCTACCCTGTGTGCTTTATCGCTCAATAGCCTGACAGATGCATATGGGTGAATTCATTCATTGCCCTCTCTGTTGATTGGTAGTGCTTTTGAAAATGATCTTGTAATTTGGCAAGCTAAATCTTGGTAGGGGAGCGGCACTGAAAGTAATGAAGAAATGTCACCATTTCTTCTGAACTTGTACACAGAGCCAGAAGACTCCATCAAATACAAGATTTTAGGTGTTCCGTGATGTTCACAAAGGAAGAGAAGAAAGCTAGCTTCACATCTGATGCAGAATTTGAAAAAAAAACCATGTCTTTTTATTGGCAAGTGCTGATTAAAAAGCCCCCAAATCATTATAAAATCTGCACAGAATGAGATGTGGTATATTATATGTGATGTCAGGTTAAAAAGTAAAATTCTGTCTACAGATAAAGTCTATATATTTTTGGTTATTATTAGGAAATAAATAAATAAATACATAATTATACACACACACACACACACATATTTGAACATAAATAATTGTCCTGCAACAAGAACTAAACAGAACAATGACTTATATGGCATGGCTAGGTGGTAAGGTGGGGATTAATGTCTCCAAATTAGGAAATGGCTGCATCTAGGCCTTCAACTGTTAATTGAAATCCAAAGCAATCACCATCAATGTCTCTGTCGTCCTTCTAATTTTGTGGGTGCTTAAATTCAACAAGCAGCCGGGCTCGGTGGCTCAGCCTATAATCCCTCGCCTTTGGGAGGCTGAAGTGAGTGAATTGCCTGAGCTCGCGGGTTCGAGACCCGCCTGGGCAAGCGAGCCCTCATCTCTACAATAAAATCAAAAAATCAGCCGGGCGTGGTAGCGCAAGCCTGTAGTTCCAGCTACTCGGAAGGCTGAGGCGGAAGGATCGCCGGAGCCCAGCAGGTCGAGGCTGCGGTGGCCGGGAGCGGCCACTGCACTCCAGTCTGGGTGACAGAGTGAGACTCCAACTCAAAAAAGCAAACAAACAAACAAAAATAAATAAATTCAACAAGCATTTGTTTTGTGCCTTCTCCATGCCCAGGCATGTCTAAAGGTTGGGGAAATATGAAAACAAAGCAAGTGTTGATCCCTGTTCTCAAGGAGGTTATAATCTAATCTAGCAGTGGAGACAGAAACACACAACTAAGCACCAAACTTGTATTAAACAGATGGTAGACAGTGCCATTACAGATAGATTAAAAGCCCTATTGGAGTGTAGAGGAAGCAATTCAGAATTTGTGAGACTCCATAGAAGGTTTTTGTGACTCAAGCAATGAACTTGAAAGATAAGTTCAGTTCCTTCAGACAAGTATGTGAAATATTGGGGTCCTGGAGGCCCAGAATAGGGCAAGTAAAGGTAGGTTGGCCAGGCACAGTGGCTCACACCTATAATCCCAGCACTTTGGGAGGTGGAAGGGAGAGGATTACCTGAGCTCAGGAACTGGAGACCAGCCTGAGCAACATAGGGAGGCCTCATCTCTACAATAAATCAACAAATTAGCTGGGCATGGTGGAACACAGCTGTAGTTTCAGCTACTCTGAAGACTGAGGCGGAAGGATCACCTGAGCCCAGCAGGTCAAGGTTGCAGTGGCCGTGAGCGTGCCACTGCACTCCAGCCTGGGTGACAGAGTGAGACTCTGACTCAAAAAAAAGGAAAGGTAGGTCATTGTGAATGGGGATAGCACGTTGGTAGTTGGGGGTCATGAACCCTCAGAGCAAGGTGACTGGGTTTCAGCCTGTGTGGCGGGAATAGAGGAGAGTTGTGAGGGACTAGACTGAAAGATTAGGGCTGCTGAGCACTTCCGATTTCATGTTAAAGAGTTTCCGGAGTCTTTCTTTGCAGGTGTTCAAGCAGTTATAATTGGGTAATCTTTCTGGAAGACAACTCTAGCAGCAAAGTGGAGAATGGAATGGAGAAGGGAGAAAATGGAGTCAGAAGAGGAGGTCATTTTAAGCCAGGCTCTTTAATTTTCATACAAAATACTGTCTTTGTCTTCTTCATATGCATTGGGTACAGTATATAAAGTTTAGAACCTAAAACATAGGCTGCATGCTAATTTATTTGTAAGATTTCAGAGCTTTTCATTGAGCACCTGTCATGCCACTGACATTTCTAAGGGCTTTGAACATGGTCTCTGCCCTCAGGGGGCTGATTGTGTTCCTGTGGGCTCTTAGAGCATTTTGTACTTCCCTATCATAGAACGTATCACAAAAATATTAGAATGGCTTATAACTAAATAAGCTCCTTCTTTCCACTTCATTGAAAACTCCTTGCAAAAATGCATCTCTAGTAGAGAACTCAGTGCCTATCACATAGCTGGTGCACATTTGTTAAGTGAATAAATTCATCCTTGAAGTGAGAGGAATGCTGCCTCACAGATGTCAGGGAAAGACAGATGAGTGTCTAGAGAGAGGGATATAACCGTCAACATATTGGTGTCTTGGTAGTCAACTAGGACTACCATAACAAAATACCATAGACCGGGTGGCTTAAACGACAGAAATGTATTTCCTCACGGTTCTGGAGGCTGAGAAGTCCAATATCAAGAGAGGTTTCATTCTGAGGCTTCTTCTTTTGGCGTGTAGATGATATCAGCCTTCTCACTGCGTCCTCACGTGGCAGAGAGAGCGAGCAAGTGGACTTTTTTTTAATTTCCGGGACACTAATGCTGTCATATTGGGGTCCCACTCTTATGACCTCATTTAACCTTATTTTCCTCCATAAAGTTTCTGTATCCAAATACAAAGCCTCTGTTCTGCCTGCATTGGGTCATCAACATGTGAATTTGGGCTGGGTGTGTTGACTCAAGTCTGTAATCCCAGCATTTTGGGAGGCTGAGACGAGAGGACCGCCTGAGCCCAGGGCTCGAGACCAGCCTGGGCAACTTGGTGAGACCTCGTCTCTACCATAAATAGAAACATTAGACAGGCATGGTAGCTCGCGCCTGTAGTTCCAGCGACTTGGAAAACTGAGGCAGAAGGATCGCCGGAGCCCAGCAGGTTGAGGCTTCGGTACCCGTGAGCATGCCACTGCACTCCAGCCTGGGCAACAGAGTGAGACTCCAGCTCAGAAAAGCAAAACAAAACAAAATGTGAATTTCAGGGGGACACAAGCATACAGCCCATAACACCTTCCTCATAGCTGGGTCCTGTTTACGGTTTATAGAGAGATCAATGTTCCTAGTTGCAAATATGGCGTAGCAGTCAATCCTCCGTGGGAGGGATCCATCTTTGCTCTGAGTCCCGATCCAAAAGGCATTGCTGAGACCCAGATGTACCTTGCCCAAATCAGTACATTCTGATCTGGTAGGACTTTGGGTTTTTCGTGGCTGATCTTGCAAAGGTTCCTGTGACATCCAACTGATTCATTCTTTCTACTCACTTAACACTATTGATAATGTGCTTGGCCTCAGCTTGAAAAGGAATTTCATGAGTAGAAGGGTGTCTGACGCAGGAATGTGTTAGGGAGGGAAGTCATAGAGCCTGATTTATTTTAAAGTTAGATTAGATGATTATCTGCTTGGGTTGCGATAGGTGTGGCTTTGTCTGAGGTGAGGGGATAGCCCAGATTTGCTTTCAAGTTTCTTGTTGGCCTTAACCTTCTTCGGTTGGAATTTTAAAATTCATATTTTCCAGACTGTTTGAAATCCTTTTCTTCTCTTCATCCTAGAAATACAGTCTGTCGAAAAGAAGAACAGATCCAGGAAAGCAGTATGTTTTTAATGTGGTAGGACAAGACATAACAGAACAGAGTCTTTGAATGATTAATGCAAATTTTTGTCTTTTTATAACCTGGGTAATCCTCAGATACATAAAAACTCCTCATTGAGTGTTTTCACTTTCCTCAAGAAACCACAGTAATATGTCTTTTTCTCGCCTAAATGCGCTTAAATACACGGAGAGTAGGAATTCCTTTGGTTTCTATTTTTGTAACAGTATCCTCTGTTAGTCACTTTCTTTATTCCTAGAACATTATTTGTTGGTCATGTTCTTTTGAACTAAAAAACAAATGACCTAAATATAAAAATAACCTTTCCTGGGCATAAGAATAGTTGTTGACTGGGCAGGTGAAGTAAGGCAGGAATGTGCAGTGAACCTCCTCTCCTAATAACAGAGAGGAAGGAAAAAAAAGCATTTGACTTTTTAAAATATAATATATAACTGTTCTTAATAGGGAGATCTATTTGCTTTGCTTTTCTGGTCAATTTTAAATGGTCATTTTTATATTTCTAAATGTTCACTAGGAAATTTGTTTCCCTGAGGCCGGAAGTCTGGGCTAGAGGCAAAACCTTTGAAGTTTGTCTCCTTTCTTCCTTTGTACATTAAAATAAATCAAAACAAAACTCTAATCCCTTTATTATATTTGACAACCGTGGACGATTGTTCTACCCTATGTCAGTGAAATCATTCTTTCTCACTTGAACTGGGAATTTTTTTAGGGTTGCCTTTTTGCCTCCAGCATGTTTTCGGAGGCAGAGACACAACACAGGAGCAGTAATACTTTGTACTGGGGGGTGGGGTGGGGTGGGGGGAATAAGTAACTGACAGATCCTAAGGAGGAACTCTGATATTTGGGGTCGCCGATTGCACCATACACTTTTACTTTTATTGCAGAGGCGACTTCGTCTGCAGCTCAGCTTTTCTCTTGCTGTTGCTCAACTCTCCAGTTATGAACTTGGTCATGTAGGCTCATCACTGTTCTTTATGACAGATACATGCACACATTCTTTGGGTGATTTTGAGCAGCCCCTGTGAAGAATCGGGATGGCAAACCAGCGTACAGCCACTCAGATGCCTTTGAGGTCTCCAGTGCCGCATTCCACATGCATAAGGGGGTTTGAGCCAGGCCTTCAGAGAAGGTGCACCCAAACTCCCTTTGCACTCCTTTTCCCATCTTTTTAGAATGAGTTTATGCTTTAATATTTTAAACACAGTCTTTTTCCATCGATAAATACAGGTACAGAAATAGTCTTTTAAAAGTAAGAGTGTTTGCTTGATTTTTGTTAGCGTAATGAAAATGTTGAAAGGAGAAAATCTAGGAGAGCTTTTCTTCATGGCGAAGGACTAATGGAAACCATTTCTTCATGAACATCCTTGAGTCTGCAGCTTTTTGTGAAACAGATCCCCTCATGCCATTCGACTACCACTGAAACATTCACCTTTAAATAATACAGAACCAAAAAAAAAAAAACCTCGTTTAACAGTAGTTTGCTTTAGAGACTGTACAAATAACAAAATCATGTTATAGGTTAAGGCAAAAAGCCACAACAACCCACCCTACCAGCCCTTTTTTGGGGGGGGGGGGAAGTGAGCCAGATGTTTAAACAATATGGCAGGATATGTGCATGCCGAGGTACTTGGAGACCTTGGGAAAGAAATCATGTCTGCACCCCTAGTGTTTCACAGTTTTAGACCCCTGACCTAGAAACAGTTTAAACAGATGTTTAGTTCAAGGGATTTATGTCGACATTGAATTTTTTCCTTCCCTTTGGAAGTGGCTGCCTCGAAAAATGGGAGCCTTTTACTAGAAAAAAGGACCAGAGAAACAACAACATCTCGAAACTTTTCAGTTTCGGGTTGAAACTGTTCTCGTGCAGCAGGGACCCAACGAACACACGAGCTTCCTCACCAGGAAGCAGAGTAACCTCCTGTTAATCTGCTTTTTGTGAGTCAGTTTACTGTAGATGTGCAGGAGCATCTTTTCTTTCTCCACTCTCATCTCTGTGTCGAGTAAGTTCAGACTTTGAACAGTAACCGAGCTTCCTAAAGGAGAAGACCTCAGCAAACCCCCAAGATCATGAGCCAGCATAAATCATGGCTTCTCTTTCTCTCCTCACCTCTGGCCCGCTTTCTCAGCCTCCGTGTTTCCCTCCCCCCGTCCCATTCTACTCCTTCTTCCAGAAGTGACTCTTCCCAACCTTAATCCTGATGGAGGGAGCTCATTCCATCATTTGGATCAGTCAGAAATGATGCATTGCACCATAGCTGCCTTTATGAAAGTGTTTATTTCATATCTGAAATGTTTTCATGTGCATTCGCTCTGCTTTGACTTGCAGAAGGAGAAAGAAAGTAGTTTTACTTGAGGCAAAACAGCCACCTGTGAAAACTAATTGCGTAGGTAGAGGCTTGATGGTATCTCTGGGAGGGACCCAGCAGGAAGAAAGTAAATGTTCTTAATCTACGAGGAAATCACCTGTATGCCAAACTGACCCTCTTCATCAAAGCCAGGTTTGAAGCAGCCCATCAAATAGGTGGCCTGCCTCTTGGAGGCTGGGGTGGGGAGGGCGGCTAGAGGGAGGAGTCGTAGGAAGGCAGGAGCAGTGCATCTTAGGGCACCGTGGAGGGAGGTGAAACATTCTCGGCAGGGTAGTGTTGGGGTTCGGAAAGCGACACCCCCCACAGTGTAGCACTTTGCTGTGCCGACCTGAGGAAGAAGCCTCAGGGAGACCCTCGGCCTCCCTCCCCACCCCCACCCCCACCCCCCTGCTTTCTGTTGCTCAATCCTGTCTCCCCCAAAGCACAGGATGAAGTTGTTCCCTAAAGTTCCCTCGTGTGCCTCAAGTTTGGACCCACCAAAGAAGAAAACAATGACCTCTGGCCTCTTCCTTAAGTGTTCAGTAACCGAAGTCATATCACAGAAAGAAGGACTGAAGTCTGTCCACACACTTGGACCGGCTTTTGTCCCAAACTATTGTCTGCTCTGCAGGCCCAACAGACTTTGTCGCAGGCCATTGTAAGTACTTCAAGCCCATTCAATCCCCCTAAACGTCATTTGCTGCTCCCCTAAAGCCATCTACACTTCCCCATTGTCCTTTTGCCTAAGAAGTAGGACATATAAGCATCTGTGTCCCAGGGGATATGGGACAGTCACTCTGTGGTTCTTGTCTTTGCATGCTCATACACTTATATGTCATTTCTCCTGTTAATCTGCTTTTTGTGAGTCAGTTTTTCAGCAGACTTTCAGAGGGCAAAGGGGAAGTTTCCCTATGCCCCCAAAATAGACTCTACTAAACTGCCTCATTACAGGCTGAAATGTGATATGAATGGTATATAGTTACTTTCAAACAAAAGTTTGAGATGTGGCTGCTTTTGAGTTCTTTCTTCCTCCTCATCAAGTTTTCCTTTTCCGTCTGAAATGCTGTTGTCTTGGCTTTTGCCTTTTCCCCTTCCTGGATCCCACCAACCTAGTACACCCAAGTGTTCCTTGGAATTAAAAGGCTACGACATTCTGTGGTGGCGAGGTGGGAATCAGTGGCTACCTTTTGTCTCCATCTCTGTAGCTTTCTGAATCGATTGCCTACAAGTTCAGAAAAAGCAGGGCCACTGGGGGCCAGGCCAGGCCCTGTACAGACCAATAATCATGCTGCCCCTGTCTGAACTCCTTGTAGAAGACAGATCTGTGACTGGTTGTCCAGAGGGCAGGATCTGACCTATCCTTCAAGATTCTACATTTTGTTTGTCATCTAGGTGGACAGTGGCTATGGTGTTGGCACTAGATGTGTTCGACTCACACACCTTCCTTACTTGGGTAGCCAGAAAAGTTTGATGGCATCTATCCACATGGAAGCGACTTTCCTAAATGGTCCGTCTTCCCTATGAAATTAAAACTGTAGAGGAGGAAAAAGCTCCTATTATTTGAAACACTGTAAGATTTAGGGAGATTTGGGACAAAATTAACTGTCCCTTCTAGGATAAAAAGAAATCTTTAGAAAACGATAAAAGAGTTTAACACAAGCGACATAAACTAAATAAGAACATGCATTAAGTGTTCTTATTTACTTGATGATTTACGTGATTTTGAAAAGAAGCATTTTTGTTTGGAAGTCTTTGAACCCATTTTTGTGTTCTTGGGGATGCATGGCCAGCACTTAGATGGGGCCTTGGTGCTTTTACACAGACACTGAGCCATCCCAAGGAGCCAGGCATAAGGAGACCAGAGATCTCTCTCAGAGATCCATTGGCGTTTAGTTGTCACTGACTGGAAAGAAACTAGATCCATAACTCTAAAGTCAGTGGGTTTCACTTGTCTCCACGGGTCTGGCTCCTCCCTTCCTGCTCCTACCCCAGTGTCTTCTAGGACCCAGGAGTTCTATCCTGTACCTGTTCTACAGAGAACTCCCTCCAGAGCCTCTCACTTTGAACTACCATCAGGGGCTTTTCTACAGAAACCAGGCTCATACCAATGTGGCTCCATCTGCAGGGCTGCCCTGGAGGCTTCTTCTCAACGTCAAGCCCCGTCAACTAAAATATCTGATTTTCCTCAATACCGTTCAGATGGAAGACCCTACCCGTTGATGTATGACAGCGTCCCCGGGCCCGTCTGTCCAGACTCTGAGTCCACTTGTGTGAGACATTGCTCCCTCGTCATATGCAACACTCTGTCACAGGATCTTGCTCCAATGCAATCCACAGTCAAGTCCAGTTTATTTCCCTGGATGCCTAGGGACTCAGACCGTTTTGATTTATAGCATGTCAGTGCTATTTATGAGCGATTTGTCCAAAGGTCATCCTGAGTTTCTAAATGTGCAGGTTGCCCCTTAGAATAGAATTTCCTCCCCAGGCATCTGCATTTGTTCAAGACCTGTTGCTTCCTTGGGCCTCTTCACGTTTTCTTCTCTTCCATCACCATCACAAGCAATTGACTTTTCTTTCAGGGTCCTTTTATGTTTTTAAACAAAGAAACAATGTTCTCACTTCATGAGCTTTCTATATGACGACGGATAGAAAGAGAATGACACATCCTCTTTGAGATGTAGATGTTGAATGGTTGGCAGGGTCCACTCAATAGCTAAGAGATTCTCACCAGCCTTGCATGCCTGTGATTCAGATTTATCCTCGCAAAACTGCAAATTTGGTCATACAACTCCCTCCCCTGCCCATCCCCCAAAAGAGCTGTTGTTAACGTTTCATGGACCTTAGAACATGGTCTGGGGAAACACTGGTATGATGTATGAGCTTCTGAATGCAGATCCTAGAAGGAAGGAATAGGGACAAGAGCCGCAAACTGTTTGTTGGTTCTGGGGCTCAGTTCAAGTTGAGCAAGTGTGTGTATTTGTGTGCATGTGCACACATACATGCATGTGTATGTGTTTTATTGTAGTGAAGTTTCTGCACAACGTGCTTTAAAATGGAGGGACATCCTTACTAATTTGATTTATAAAGATAGGATGCAAAACTAAAAAAATTTCGGAAATGGGGATGCAGTAGATAAGTAACAGTTGAAATAATGGGACAGTTTCTCAAAGTAGTTTCAGAGTTCATACAGAACCCTCAGCAAAATCACGTTTGGGATGGTTTCTAGTGTAAGACATCCAGAAGCAAACTCAAAAATACCGTATATTGCCAGCAGAAGAGGCTGGAAGAATTCACAGAGACGTGGTGCTGAGACCTCATCTGCCTCTGTCCTAAAAGTTTGTAAGATAGTTTGATAGTCTCTTCTTGCCCCCTGGCAGAAGTCCTATCAAGGAGGGAAGGCCTGGAAAGGCAGCCCAGAGCCCACACCCCAGATGGGTAGACATGCTCTCGGATGCTTCGACAACATGCTGTTCTCACCCACCAGCAAAGTTCTTTGATTGGAAGGGCTGAATTATTTAGCATACTTCTGAAAGCATTGTTCCCTTACTAATAAGTTTCCAAGGTTAAACAGCCTATTGGTTAAATTGCATGTTGGAATAAATTGCCTTGTTAGAGCAGAGCAGTTATAAAGCTGTAGTAGATCTGAATGAATGTACTCAGTGATGATAAGCGGTACCTTTGCTTCCACTGAATTTGTGTTCTAAGATGAGTCATCAAAGAAGTTCTTTTATGCTTATTATGTTCATAAAAGAATACTCGAGATGCTTGACCACAATAGTCATGGCACTAAAAACATAATTGGGGGTGGCGGGAAGGAAGCCCACACTGTTCAGACAGTTTAGTAAAAATGCATCATTTAAATAAAAGCTAATTATAAAAGATCCTGATGGGCTGAGAAAACCTTGTCTCTCTTAAAAACCTTCATCTTTCTTTAGCACTGTAACAAATAATTTTGCCTACTTGCGTTAATAAATTCAAAGACAAAGAAATCATTGCCGGTGCATTATTGACCTTCCTCCCGGAATTATCGCTCTATTACTGAAAGATTTTTGAGGTTTTCTTCCTTGTTCATTCAGCCCTGGGAATGATGGTCTTTGCTGGTCCTGGGGAGTTCACGCTTAACATCCAGCTTGCAGGAGAGCGACCTCCAGCCTTTCCCAGCATTCTGTAGCTGTGCAGTAGCCGTAATAAGGCACAGCTGTCACCTTGTGTGCACCATGTTCTGGGACTGTACTCAGTTTTGTATGTGTGTATCTCATTTAATATTCACAGTAACCTTTGCACTTGTCCTCATTTCACAGGTGAGGAACCCGAGACTCTGTGTTAACTCACTTAACCAAAGCCTGTGAGTTAGTAGGGAACAACGTCAGATTTAGAGCCAGGACAGTCTGACTCTACAGCCCTTGGCACTAAACCATTAGGCAATACTGCCTCATATGTACAAGTGACAGTTGTTGATAGGTGGGTCATTCCTCAGGGTGCTCTAGGACACATCCAGGCATCTTGACTCTCACCTCTGCTCAGTTTTGGGGTGAGAGAGCATAATCTCGGAAGATCTGAGGCAGTGGCAAAGCCAGGTCAAACTAAGCCATGGAAGCTTGGTTCCTGGTTCTATTTAGACGGCGGGAGTCAGGAAGTGGACAGTCTGAGGATGCTGTTGTCGCTTCAGGTTCTGCAGAGGACCTCTGGAACTGGTGCACTGTTGGGGCAGATCGCCCCTTCTCAGGTCCCTCTCACCCTTCTTGCCCAGTGGTCTTGTCACCTTGGGCCCAGTTTTATGAGCCCAGGGTGATTAAGTAACCATGATTCTTTCACTCTCCTGTGACTGTGACTGCCAAACAGGCTAGTGTTTCTGAAACGTTTTAATCGTCTGGCATGTTCACTTTCCTCTTGGAAGTTAGTGGATTGGAGTCAGGAATATGAATATCATATTTCACTCCCCTTCCTTTTCATGTTGCTTTCTCTGGATCCTTCAATTAGTCTTTTTCGCCTTCCTGATTTTTGTCTTTCTCATATGCTTTCTTATTTATATGTAGCAATAAAATTGGACTAAAGAGAAGACTTTTTTTTTCGTTAAGGAGAGGAATTTGTCTAATTAAAAGTTTTTGGAAAATGTACTTCTTTCTTTCTTTTTTTAATTTTTTTTTTTTTTGAGTCAGAGTCTCACTCTGTCACCCAGACTGGAGTGCAGTGGCCGCTCTCGGCCACTGCAGCCTCAACCTGCTGGGCTCTGGCGATCCTTCCACCTCAGCCTCCAAGTAGCTGGAACTACGGGCGCGTGCTACCACGCCTGGCTAATTTTGTAGAGATGAGGTCTCGTCACGTTGGCCAGGCGGGTCTCGAACCCGTGGGCTCAGGCAGTCCACTCACCTTGGTCTCCCAAAGCACTGGAATTACAGGCTGAGCCACCGAGCCCAGCAATGGGCTTATTTCTAACTATGTAGGGAAAGCATATGGTTTGTATGTTTTTTTCTTAGCCACATAGCTTCCCCCTGTAACTGCATTTTGGTACAGAATGAAAGATGAACCTGAGATTATTCAAGCAAAAATGCAGTGAAGACCTCCTTCACCCTCAAATGCAACCTCTCTGGAACTTGATTAGTGCTTTTGTTGGTTTTACATGTGAATATTGTTAAAGGGACGGGCTTCTAGGAAAAGTAGGTCAGAGTGAATATTTTTGGTAAGACAGAAGCTGCCTAGAATGTTTCATTTCACCCTCATAATGAACCCATGGGGCAGGGACCATCAGTAGCTTCGTTTTGTACATGAGAGAGAGAGAATGATGGGACTTCCCAGGATCACACCGCTAACAGGTGGCGGACTTAAACTAGGAGCTTGGAGTCCAGAGCCTGCGTGTTTCACTAACAACCATGCTAGCCTAGCCCGGGAGAGAAAAATAAAGGGCCTGTGGAATCTGTAGCTAACTTGAGCAGACCAGCATTGAATTTGAGTTTTCAAAAGGCACTCAGGCTATTGGATTATTTCTCATAGATGCGATCCTCACAGTCAATTGAATGCCTCACAAAACACACGAAGACTCATCAATGAGCTGGATTGTTTAAAGGTAATTTATAATGACCTTGTGAGAGTCTAAACACTCCAACTCTTCCGTCAATAAAAGTGAGCCATAACTGTTTGTTATCTTTTTTAAGGATGTTAGGAGGGTTCATCCGTCACCACTTGTATAGCATCTTATATAAATTGAAGCATGTACGTGTCCATATTTTATTGGAACTAATTCTTACCAGCTCATATCAGGTTGTCGGTATTCCCTGGACTTTTATATCATGGCTGGTTAACATGAAGTTTATCATTCCCTGAGTCATTGACCACACTCCCATTTAATGAGAATTGTTAAACAAGGTAAAGTCGGACGCTCAAAGCTGAACTACAATTGAGATGTAATCACCGTGTGGTCTTACATTAAAGAAATATTATTAATCTGTTAGAGACAAAATGTTCAACAGTTCAGCAAGATTCTTTGACAGTTGTAGAACGAAAGTGTCCACGTGTTGACTCTTCATAGCTCAGCCAAGTTTATTTCATTTGGAAATTTGGAAGCACAGTTTCTACTTTCATCATCGGATGCTTTGATGTTTGTAGTTTAAATCCACTTGTCTGAAGTTCACTGGAGAGGGGCAAAAGATCATTATTATCACTTAGCCCCCTAGATCAGTGGTTCCCAAACTTTTTGACACTAAGGACCAGTTTCGTGGAAGACAATTTTTCCATGGACTGGGGGTGTGGAGGGGTGGGGGAGGCTGGGGAGAATTGCAGTCAAACCTCACTGCTAATCACCGCCACAGCTCCACCTCTGATCATCAGGCAGTAATTCTCCTAAGGAGCGCAAGCTAGATTCCTTGCTTGGCAGCTCACACTAGGGTCGCGGCTCTTATGAGAATCTACAGTGCCGCAGCTGATCTGACAGAAGACAGTGCTCTGCCCACTGGTGGCTGACCTCCTGCTCTGTGGCCTGGTACCAATGGACTGGTACTGGTCTGTGGCCCCAGGTTTGGGGACCCCTGCTCTAGACCCTGCTTATTAAATACACTTGTATACACATGCACATACTTATAGACACACAGAAAATCCCAATGACACAACATTTGTAAAAATACTCTTCAAATGAAGAGGTGAATGGTTCTGCTCTTGGTAAGACATTAATAAGCATGTGATAATTACATTATTTATCTTAGGAACTTGTGTGTTATTATAAGCACTAACATTATAGCAGATGAGCTTTTGGATCAGTGGAGGGCCTTTGAGCAGCTATTAGGGAACCAATGCATGGGAGTACTGTCAAATAAATTAGCCTCATCAGTTCACTTCAAATCAGCAAGTGATTATTGCGTGCACGTCCCTGAAGATGCCCGTCTCCATGCATATGTGCTTGTGTCTGGTGGAAGGGATGAGACCAGTAAGTGATGTCGGGCCGTATCAGGTCGGTCTTTATACTTGTGGAACTACTGAGATGCAATGGAGGAGCTCATGTCTGGTTCTGGGGAAGGAGGGAGCCTCTTATGGAGAAATGGTGTTTTTAACTGACCTGGAGAGATAGGCTTTGTCAAGTGTGGGGGAGGCATACAGACCAGAGGAACAGCATGAAGGGAAGTCAAAGGACAGGAAAACGCACAAGAAGTTATCCAGTGTCACTGGAATGCGGCATTGGGCGGGGGGGCACGGGCTGCCAGAGACCCCATGAGGAAAATAGACAGAGGTTAGCTCATGGGGAATGTGAATGCTGGCTGAGAGATTTTTACTTACTGTACTTATTCTGTAAAGATATCTAGAGGCAGCTCCCAGGATATTTTTTAGTCTCAAAAGAGAATTTCTGACAACTTGATTTAAAGCTTTCCTTTCTTTTAAATTAAAACAATTTTTTTTTCTTTTTAAAAGCTAGATCTCACGATCATGCCCATGCCGGCCTCAAACTCTTGGATTCAAGTCGTTGGGACTGCTGGCACCAGTCACACTCTTAGCTAAAACATTTTATTTCTTCACTGTTGAAGGATCATCACCTCCCTTGCTTTTTTCCTTCTGGCTGTTTTGGGCTGTCTTGTCCTAGTCAGAGAAAACCACAGTTACAGACTATTCTCTCTCTGCATATCTCCAGCCTTCCTTGGAACACTCATCTTGAGAACTGTGAAATTATCCAGCTATAATCTAACTGGCAGCGACTACTCAGTCTCATATCACAAGAGAACTTGTGTCTAGCAAGCTTCTTTCTTTAAAATGTTTGTTAGTTAATTAAAGATGCTATGTTAGAGGTAAGATATGATGCATCTGAGAAGGCAATAAAAGGCCAAGACAAAAGACAAGTTGAATCGTCAAAGATGAGCTATAATCACGAGGGAACGCTAACTATAGCACCTGATTTTTATTGATAACATTGGCTTTGAAGTTGTTGCAAATCTGCTTAAACTTTTGTCATGGATGGACTGAATGAAAATTATGAAGCATTGATGTGAAAATAAATTTTTTTTGGTCTTCCTTCCTAGAAACCAACTTTTCCTCCCTTCTTTCCCCTCCCCCCCTTCCTTCTGTCACAATTTTTTTCTGACTGTACAATTTCCTTGAAAGATTGACTTCTGATAGAAGTTTACCTGGATTCAATGCAGGTGACTAACACAGGTGCAATCGTTTGCTGCAAGATGGAAAGGTGCCTTTTGTTTTTTGTTTGTTTTCTCTGCAAAGCTATGTGACAGAGAGGGACGGGTAAAACTACATCAGTAGATCTTAAGACACCTTATTCTCATGATCTGGCTCTCAGTCACTTTGCTTAGAGCTTCCCCAAGGTAATATTTAGTGAGGATATATCTACTAGTGAATAAAAGAGAATTCATTCACCCTATTCTTCATCAAACGTGTTGTCTTTCATGCTAATAGTACACTTACTGCAATCATTACATTTCTTCTACCTATTATAATGAAAAGTTCCTGTTTTATCTTAAAAATCATAATAACCCTTACATTGCTACCTATTCTTTATCAGCAGTTAAAACTTTACCACTTGCTGACGGAAAAAATAAAGGATAAAAACTGTAAATATAATCATCACAATAACATTTATACCTTTTATTTTTATTTCATTTTTTAAATTGTTAATGTTTTTATTTTATTATTTATTTATTTATTTTATTTTTTGAGTTGGAGTCTCACTCTGTCGCCCAGGTGGGAGTGCAGTGGCGTGCTCACAGCCACCCCAACCTCAGCCAGCTGGGCTCCAGTGATCCTTCGGCCTCAGCCTTCCAAGTAGCCGGAACTACAGGCACACGCTCCCATGCTCGGCTAAATTTTTTGACTTATTGTAGAGACGAGGTCTCGCCAAGTTGCCCAGGCGGGTCTCGAACCCGTGGGCTCAGGTAATCCACTTGCCTCAGCCTCCCAAAGTCCTGGGATTACAGGCTGAGCCACCCAGCCTGGTCTTGTTTTTTTTTTTCGGAGATAGGGTCGTGTTCTGTCACCTAGGCTGGAGTGCAGTGGCATGATCATAGCGCCCTGCAACCTTGAACTCCCAGGCTTAAGCTATCCACCTGTCTCAGCCTCCCAATTAGCTGGGACCACAGGCATGTGCCACCACGTCTGGCTATTCTTTTAAGTTTTTTATAGAGATGAGGTCTTGCTATGTTGCCTGGGCTGGTCTTGAACTCCTGGCCTCACGTGATCCTCCCACCTTGGCCTCCCAAAGCTCTGTGATTACAGGCGTAAGCCACCATGTCCAGTCTATAATATTTTTGAATGCTAATATTTTCAAGATTTGATCTTTTCAAAAATGAGTTTTTAAAATAAATAGATCCAAAGTACTATAGAAGTAACAATAAAGGGGAAAATTAAAAAATATTTCAAGGTTTTTTTCGTTTTGTTTTTGAATCAGTCTCACTCTGTCGCCCAGGCTGCTGGAGTGCAGTGGCATGCTCACAGCCACCGCATCCTTGACCTGCTGGGCTCAGGTGGTCCTTCTGCCTCAGCCTTCCAAGTAGCTGGAACCACAGGTACATGCCACCATGCCTGGGTCATTTTTTGATTTATTGTAGAGTCAAGGTCTCGCCAAGTTGCCTAGGCTGATCTCAAACCCTTGGGCCCAGGCAATCCTCTCGCCTCGGCCTCCCAAAGTGCAGGGATTACAAGCGTGAGCCACCGCGCCCAGCCAAAATATTTCCAAGTTTTTATTATTATTATTTTTTTATTTTTTATTTTTTTCCGAGTTGGAGTCTCACTCTGTCGCCCAGGCTGGAGTGCAGTGGCTACTCCCGGCCACCGCAGCCTCGACCTGCTGTTCTCCGGCGATCTTTCCGCCTCAGCCTTCCAAGTAGCTGGAACTACAGGTGCGCACTACCACGCCCAGCTAATTTTTTGATTTGTCATAGAGATGAGGTCTCGCCAAGTTGCCCAGGCGGGTCTCAAACCCGCGGGCTCGGGCAATCCACTCACCTCAGCCTCCCAAAGTGCTGGGATTACAGACTGAGCCACCGAGCCCGGCTATATTTCAAAGTTTTTAAAGCATTGGGAAATACGTTCAAGACTTTGAAAGTAGAGTTCACCAGCTACGTCAGCCCATTTGCTGTTCCTGACGCTTATATTTTTTCCGAGAGGCAAGACAGATGAAAAAGTGAACTTGTTTTAAATTTTCTGTTTGTTGGCGTGAAACGGTTTCTCTCACTGGGTGATAAGGCTACCCACAGTTCTCAAAACTGGCTGCTCCTTGAATACCTGTACCCTTGCAAGCCCTGTAACAACTGAAAAATCTCCTGATAGGTGTAAAAATTAATTCCTATCTCACTACCATGCAAAGAATGTGTGCATACGAGGCTGAAGGCGACTGAATCCCACGGAGTTTGTCCGGATTGCCTACTAAACCACAAGTCATGTCATATCAGTGAAAGCCAAGGCCCGTTTTCTGTTGTCTTCCTTCCCAGCTGGGTGTTTATGAAAGTTGGACCTGTTTGTTTTGTTCTCTAAGTGAGCCACGTCCAGCGTGCCCGTGTCATTCGCAGTCCTTGGAGCAGACTGCGGTTTGCAGGATGCCCGTGTAGGATTTGGGTTGCTGGAACTGACACACGGGGATTAGCTGACCTCCCGCAGGAGGCCCCAGCAGCCCCTGGGCTGTGGAGAGAAGGAGCAGGGGCTCGGTGTGTGTGTGACCTCTCACAGTGAAGTGGCGCCTAGCTCACTGACACCGCGCAGTAACCTGAATGACTGGTTATTCTGGTCCGGAGAAAATAGCACTGACATCATGTGATTCTGGCAAAGTAAACCACATTGGAACTTGGCCTTTGAATCCCCAAGGGGCTGGCAGCAATCTCAGGGGTTGGCTGGGAGCCCCATTGAGTTCACTAGTAATCAGTTGACGGCCGAGCTGGACATGCTGCCCTAGTTTTTCTGACAAGCTCTGTCTAAAAGAATGATGGGCAGTCTGCCATTAGGGTTTTTTAGCAGAGTTGCTAAAGATTAACTCTTTAGCTACTGTCCCCAGACCATGTCTTTTGTTAAGTGTTGGTATGCAATTAGTTAAACGCTCAGAGGGAAGGTGCTAATTCTTCCTTCGATCATTGCACCTGGGATTCCTTCCTTGCATCGAACACCCAAAGGCAAGAAAAAACACTGTAAAGTCTTTACATGTGTGTTTCAAAGGAATGCCCATGGATAGGTTTTTCATGGTTTCTAGTTCGCTTCTTTAAACAAAATGCTATAATCTTTCATTAGGTACAGTGTCGCTGTTGCATTCAGACTATTCTTTGGGAACAGATATTACCTAAGAAAAGCCCTTGAAAAACTACGAGCATTTCATATGTATTTATTATGACACATACCCACGGATACATGGATGCCACCCACCCCCCCCCAAAAAAAACTTTAAATAACTCAAAGTATTCTGGGAGAAAGGAAATATTTGTAGTCAATTGTCATAAGTCCAGAGAAACCAGTTCTTTGGGATAAACCTGACTCCTCAAAGGGCTTATCTGGTTATCTTTTACTAGAAAAGATAGTAGCTTAGTAACTTTTATTCCTTTTCCCACATAGTTAAAATAAAATACAATTGATCATGGTGTATTGGTTGATGAAACAAATTCCATATGCTATAATCCCAGTGTTGAATTTGGTATGTTTAATCTTGCTTTCTACTAGAATATTTCCACAGTCATACCCTCTTTTCTGTCGATAGCTATGATAGTAGCATTTGGACACCAAAGTGCCACGATAGTGCTTGAACACTCCTTGATATAACCACATTGAGGCAGTCATGATGCCACTGTGGCAATGTAGTACTAGTGATGTAATGTTTATCTTGGGCCACATTTGAGAGTTTTAATGGCAAAAGTTAAGCTTCTGGACATCTTTCTTCCTATTGAACGGGGGCTTTAATTCTGCTTCCTCTTTGGTCTTTCCTTTGGAAAAGTCAAATGTGCGGAGTGGTACGGTTTCTCTCTCATATTTAAGAGCTCTGTCACATTAGCAACCTGGGGACATTATTGTCCACCGGAGAACTTATATAAAGGAAACAAAAAGAGAATATGGTCACAGGTGCTTTCTTGTGGATTCTTCCTGTTTCCTGTACCTCTTGTCTCCCTTCTCTAGCACAATCATGCTTGACAGGCTACAACCTCAAAAAGACCGTCCTCCAAGACTGATCTCACAATTCACTGTGGCAGCCTTTCAGATGCTCAGATAAAAGAAAATCTTATGGAGTTTTTAAAGTTTGGCTCCTTACCCTAAGACTTATCAAGAGAAGATGAAAGAGACTCGGGTTCTGAATAAAGGCTTAGGCATAGGTGGAGTTTTACCACATTTGCTCCTGCTTGGTGAGGGTTTGGAAGAGTCAGTAAAGATATCCACAAGATGTTGACACTCCTGATGGTATTCTTGTCTAGCTCCAGGATTCCTTAATGTGTCCCTTTGTGTGAGGACAGTATCACCATCATCTGTTGCTGTGCCCTCATTATCTCAGGAAAGGGACTGGGAGAAGGAAGAATTGTGGAATCACCCTTCCTCCCTTTTCTCTTCTCTCTTGCCTCTTCCCTCCTTCTTCATTTCTTTCCTCTGTGTTCTCCTTCCTTCCTCTCTTTTTTTTCCTTCCCTTCCTTCCTTTCTTTTTTTTTCTGAGTTGGAGTCTCACTCTGTCACCCAGACTGGAGTGCAGTGGCCGCTCCCGGCCACTGCAACCTCGACCTGCTGGGCTCCGGCGATCCTTCCACCGTGGCCTTCCAAGTAGCTGGAACTACAGGTGCGCGCTACCACACCCGGCTCATTTTTAATTTATTGTAGAGATGAGGTCTCGCTGAGTTGCCCAGGCGGGTCTTGAACCCACGGGCTCAGGCAATCCACTCACCTCGGCCTCCCAAAGTGCTGGGATTACAGGCTGAGCCACCAAGCGCAGCCCCCACTTCCTTCCTATTACGAAGGGTCTACTGTGGCCAGGCTATGTACAGTGATATGCAAAAGCTGTGATAGTCCTAGTGAAGGAGTTTGCAGGGAGTTTGTCATCTAGTGGGAGAAGAAGAAATGTCTCAAATGAAAACAATACACAAATAAATGCAGAGTGAAAAATTGTGGTAAATGGTTTGGTGAAAAGGCATGTGGTGCTATTTGACCACCAAACAAAGGGATCTTATAAAGGTGTGAGATTTCTTGGTAATATAAGACATTAGATCTGAGGTTGCACCCCAGCTCCCCACTATTATTTCAATTTGGCCCATTTATTTAATCTCTTTGAGTCTTAATTTCCTTATCAGTAAAACAGGACAAATAATATCTACCTCCTGCTCTCAGTTTATATGGGATTGGAAATACTAAATTTGAAACATTGATTTGGCCTACAGTAAGAATATAACAAAAGCCATCTCTTATCATGAATGCTACTGGTCAGTGAGATGTGTGAGATATCCTGTAGATGTTTTTCTGTGATTTTCAAATGTCACCACGAGCCTAGTTTTGTGTATGTCCATTGTTTCCAGAACCAGTTGACTAAAATATTATGAAAAGGTTAACAATGTCACAAGCAGTCTCAGTGCTAACATGGACACCCCCATAGTTTTCCCCACTCATTTAACAAACTTTTTTTTTGAGTTGGAGTCTCACTCTGTCGCCCAGCCTGGAGTGCAGTGGCACGCTCATGGCCACTGTAGCCTCGACCTGCTGGGCTCAGGTGATCCTTCCATCTCAGCCTTCCAAGTAGCTGGAACTCCAGTCATGCACCACCACACCCAGCTATTTTTTAAAAAAAATTTATTGTAGAGACAAGGTCTCACCAAGTCACCTAGGCTGGTCTCGAACCCCTGGACTCAGGCAACCCTCTTGCCTCGGCCTCCCAGAGTGCTGGGATTACAGACTTGAGCCACCGTGCCCAGCCTAACAGTTTTGAAGCCTGTAACAATCCGTTGAAATTTCCTTAAAAAAATGCCACCTACAGCCGGGCTCAGTGGCTCAGTCTATAATCCCACGCCTTTGGGAGGCTGAGGTGAGTGGATTGCCTGAGCCCGTGGGTTCGAGACCCACCTGGGCAGCGAGATCTCATCTCTACAATAAATTAAAAAAATCAGCTGGGCATGGTAGCGCATGCCTGTAATTCCGGCTACTCGGAAGGCTAAGGCGGAAGGATCGCCAGAACCCAGCGGGTCGAGGCAGCGGTGGCTGGGAGCGGCCACTGCACTCCAGTCTGGGCGACAGAGTGAGACTCCAGCTCAAAAAAAAAATTTTTTTTAAATGCCACCTATAGCTTAATCTCACTTTTCTAACTCTGTTTGTTTCAGGGGTCCTTTTGGTCATTGAAAGGTGTGAGATTCTTGCTGGCACTTGGGTTGTATATTAATTGCAGGTGTCAGCAACTGAAGTTATGCAGACTTGAGTGGGAAGGGGACATTATTGGCTGATGTAATTTAAAAGTTCAGTGATTCCTCGGGTACAGCTTGATTCAGGCCTCTAATGACATAATGAGGAATGACTCTCTGACTCTCTTCCTGTGCCGCCCTCTTTGTTCCCTTCCTTCTCGGGCAGACAGGGTCTCCTTCCACAGTGAAGGCTTACATTTTATCAACTGAGCAACCGCAGCAGGGAGGAAAATATTTCCTTTCTTAGTAGTTCAGTGGGAGTTCCCAGGCTGGTTCTCATGGGGCCACCCTGAACCCATCACTGGCAAGAGACAGTGCCAGCGTCTCCTGCCTGTTCTTGGAGTCAGAGGGTGGTCACAAGACCCCCAAACTACATGGTTAATGTATTATTGCTATAGGAAAGTAGCAGATATTATGCAGACAACAGCTAAGCAAATAAACCAGACAAACAGGCAGATATCCACTGCGTATAGATAAAAATCAACGCCGTTCCATTCTTGCCTTTAGTTTAGGCGAGAGTGAAATTGCTAATAAGGTGACACTAGGGCATTCAGGGTACCTACTAATTACTGTGTCTTGACTGTATGCCAAGCAATGGGCCATGTACTTCTGTGTTTCTTCTGTATTTCATGTCTGATCTTCACAGTAACCCTACAAGGTAAGTTTTCAAATTCTCCTTTTGCAGAATGGGAAGCTGACATCCAGTGAAATCGTAGGACTTGTTCCAAGTGACCCAGCCAGTTAATGGTGGAGGCAGCCTTTGGTGCATGATCATTCTGTTGCCCCGCGGCAGTGGCTCAGATGGCCCTCCTGGCCTGAGGCTGTGCGGGCATGTGCCGTTTAGGCCTCGATGATGAGCAGGTTTTCCTGTGGGAAGTGGAGTAGCCTTCTTTTCCAGGACAGGGTTTTGAAAGCCAGGACTGCCTGAGCCCGTGGGTTCGAGACCCACCCGGGCAACTTAGTGAGACCTCATCTCTACAATAAATCAAAAAATTAGCCAGGCATGGTAGCGCACGCCTGTAGTTCCAGCTCCTTGGAAGGCTGAGGCGGAAGGATCGCCGGAGCCCAGCAGGTCGAGGCTGCGGTGGCCGGGAGCGGCCACTGCACTCCAGTCTGGGCGACCGAGTGAGACTCCAACTCAAAAAAAAAAAAAGAAAGCCAGAGCTTCAGGATTGTATTCTAGGTATGGCCACTGACTCTCTCTCCGTTACTGGATGGCTCGTGGAAGGCTCCAAACCTTAGTTTGATCTGTCTGTAAAATGATGACAGTATTCTTGACTGTTGGGAGATGAATGAGTCTGTTTATGAAGTTAAATGCATTGTGCATCGCACCAGAGATTTCAAAAATCAGTCTCACCGCTTAATTGTGGACCATTCAAGTCCTCTTGACTAGGATATGAATCTTAGTCAACTTGAGCTGCCATAGAAAGATACCTGAGACTGAGTAGCTTTAACAATGTAAATTTATTTCCTCACAGTTCTGGAGGCTGGGAGTCTGTGATCCGGGAATCTGTATCATGTCTGGTGAGGGCTCTCCTCCTGGCTTGCTGACAGCTGCCTTCTTGCTATGTCCTCAAATGGTTGCACCAAAATGGCAGGGAGAGCTCTCTGGGGTATCTCTTCTTGTAATGATACTAAACCTGTCTTAACAGAGTCTCGCCCTTATGACCTCATTTAGCCTAAATTTTCTCTATAAAGGCCCTCTCTTCAAATACAGTCACACTGGGGGTTGGGGCTTCCACATACGAATTTGGAGGAGGAGAGACACAATTCAGTCCATAGCAGTAAGATATTTGTGATTTATAGGGACCACACATGTAGGTTGCTATTTCACTCTAGTCTGCATTCTCGGTGGCACCAAATAAGAGGGTTTGGTATAGGATGTTTCCAAAGATTTGCTCATCAACTTGGGGTAAGGTAATTTTAAACCACTCACCGAGGTTCCCAGTTAGAGCAAAAGCGTTTCAAAAGTGATATGACAAACCTATGGGCATTCACTCTGCATATCCAGGTGTAAGATATGTGGAAATAGAGGTGTCAAGAAAGGGCCTGCAGGGTCAGAGAAAGACAGAATCCAGTGTCAATTAAGGAGGGCTCCAGCAGAGTTCTGAAATTCAACGTCGATATCACAGGGTAAATGAGAGGTCGCAGGTGAAGGGCAGAGAGGCGTTCCGGAGGCTGGAGCACAGTCCCGTGTGAAGGTGTGGTGACCTCCCGTCCCTGAGACACGGGGCTGTGAAGAGCACTGGGATCAGCCTACCAGCTAACCCATAAGGTATTTGGTTTTTATTCTAGAGGCAGTGGAAAGTTCTTGAGGGTTTTATGGAAAAGGGAAAGTGTTATAATTAGGTCTGGATTTTTGACAGGTCCGTTTTAAGAATACACAGGTTGACTAGAGAGGTCAGAGGTGAAGGTCTAGTTCATGCTGTCCCTGATCTTTAGATTCCCTCTCTTTGCGAAGCCATCAAACTCCTGTTCATCCTTCAAAACTCTTCTCTGGAATGATATCAGAGTATACTCATACCTGACCTGTGTTGATAGAATAATCACTCCCTCCTCTGTCCTACTTCTGTAATGTATGTGTAGCTTATGCACCTCTCCCACTAGTTGAGTTGAAGGCACTCTAGAGAAGAGGTTTTGCCTTTTTTCTGTTTTGTTCTGTTCTTCTCTGTTTTTCTTTCACAGTGTCTGATGTTTGGCACCTCTTAGGTGTTCTTAGTTGTCAAACAAAAGCAAGTTGAGCTAAGGCTACTGAAAAAGGCAGGAGAGCCGGGCTCGGTGGCTCAGCCTGTAATCCCATGCCTTTGGGAGGCTGAGGTGAGTGAATTGCCTGAGCCCGCGGGTTCGAGACCCGCCTGGGCAACTTGGCGAGACCTCATCTCTCCAATAAATAAAAAATTAGCCGGGCGTGGTAGCGCATGCCTGTAATTCCAGCTACTTGGAAGGCTGAGGCGGAAGGATCGCCGGAGCCCAGCAGGTCGAGGCTGCGGTGGCCGGGAGCGGCCACTGCACTCCAGTCTGGGTGACAGAGTGAGACTCTGACTCAAAAAAGAAAAGAAAAGAAAAAGGCAGGAGAGTGGCAAGAAGGACATGGAAAAGATTGCCTTGGTAGGAACAGAGAGAAGAGGGCATATTATTATGAGTGGTGGAGGAGTTGGGATGATGCTGAGGTTTCTAACGTGGTCCTCTGGGTAAGTGTTAGTTTCCTCAGCAGAGACAGTGGAAGAACCATCAGGTTGGAGATGAGTTGTTCAGCTTGGTTTTTCTTTTTGGTTGGGTCGGGGTATCCCAAGCGTCGAAGTCTGGCAGGCAAATGAAAATGCAGGTGTGAATTTAGCTTTGTTGTCATCTCAAACTTTTGAAGCCAAAGTTGGATTGAGATTGCAGAGGGTGGTGAAGAGACCCAAGGATGCAGCTTTGGGGAGTCTGACTTTTAGAAGAATTGGAGTTAATAAAGGAGAATGGATAAGTAGGAGGAGAATCGGGACACCTCAGTGTCATGGAATCAAAGAGATGAGAAATTAGGCACATGCTAGACTGGTCTGTGGCCAGAGTGCTTTATCCTCGAAGTACTGTGTAACAATAATAACAGCAGGAAACAATAGTAGTATTTACTACTTTCTCAGACATTTTGCTCAATGGTTTTTCTATGTATCTCATTTGTTTCAAACTTTAAGCCCATTATCTTGTTTAAACAGGTTGGCAAATTCACACTCAGCCAGATCAAGTAATTTGCCCAAAGCCAAACAGCTAATAAATATTGGAACTGGGCGTGCTTTGTGAACTTTGATATGTTGCAGAGACACTAAGCAGTTATTTTATTTTCTGGTTAAGGGCAGTCTATGGAGATTGTGAAGTGCAAAGTTATCTGTAAAACTTACTGTAGTCATTCCCACGAGCCCAGAAGAAATGTAATTCTCCCTTACATGGATAAGAAAACGTGAATATTTTGAATGTCTGTCATTTAAATCAACTGATTCAAAATGTATTAGGCCAGAAGCGGTGGCTCAAGTCTGTAATCCTAGCACTTTGGGAGGCCGAGGTGAGAGGATTGCCTGAGTCCAGGGGTTCAAGACCAGCCCGAGCAACTTTGTGAGCCCTCATCTCCACAATAAATCAAAAAATCAGCTGGGCATGGTGGCATGTGCATGTAGTAGTTCCAGCTACTTGGAAAGCTGAGGTGAAAGGATCGCCTGAGCCTGGCAGGTTGAGGCCGCGGTGGCTGTGAGCGTGCCACTGCACTCCAGCCTGGGCGACAGAGTGAGACTCCAACTCAAAAATAAATAAATAAATAAATAAATAAATAAATAAATAAATAAATAAATAAATAAATATATACACATAAAACTCCAATATATCCGATTGCATTAGTATGTGGTATATACTTGAACTTCATTTTCTATTGTAAGGCCACTGAAGAACCATCCTTATCTACTGTGTCCTCTACAGACTTCTTATACTCATGTTGTACAATGTAATATTTTTATATAATAAAGATCATTATTTAAATAGAAAGATAATCCAGAATATTTTAAAGCAATTATTTTGTTTAGTGCCTCTGTGTGGATTTGCATGCTTAAGAGACCTACACAATAGCAGTCCTTAACCAGATTTGCTCATAATTGCTGTACTCTTATGGATGTGTTTTCATATATAATTCAGGAAAGAAAAATTATTGCATGTGATAGATGAGTATTACCACATAAAAGTACTGATTTGTGTCTCCTATTTTAGTGCATTGCTAATTCTCAAGAGATGACTGCAGTATACAGTAATTTCCAAGGAACCAGACAGTTTAATTCTATTGCCAGTGTCATTTTAAAGCTCTAGTGTCCATTTGCAGCTATTTCTGCAGCTTCAGCTAACCCTGCAGGAAACTCTCCAGCAGCCAAAATTCTGGCCAGGGCTTACCCAGCCATTTTACTCCTATCTCAGGCCTTGACATTTGGGGTTTCCTGGTCTGTGAGGATGAACATTTCTGCCTTTTAGGTTATCTGAGATGAGGTTGGAATTTCTCTGAAAGAACATTGATCACACACAAAAAAGGCAAGGAAAACGAAAGGCAAGATACATATAAAATAGCAGATGAACACAAGTACACAGGTTTTTGTCTTTGCTTTTTTAAAAAATCCCCAGTGAGGTAAATCTAACCATAGATTAACTTTCTGGCTGAACTTGAAGACTTCTTTATTTCCATTTTGTTCCATTTTGTCTTCCCTCATAAAAGACAACAAACCCCATAAAACAGCCTTCCCGTCCCCCGCCCCCCCAAACCTGTCCCTCTTCAAGATTTTGGGACAGCTAAGGAATTAGGGAGGAGAGGAGGGTCAAGACAGCGCACCTGATTGTTTTCTTATTTATTTACGTTTGTTTTGGAATTGCATGCCAACTTCACTTTCAAATGCCTTACAATGCAGTATACTATATGTTTTTTGGAAAGGTAATATAAGTTGCTTTTACTTCTCTTACAAATCATTGATTATCTTTTCTCCACTTCATATGCTAAAAGTAAAAAAAAAAAAAAAAATCTCTGGAAATTTTCATCAAGTGAATGGTTTTCATAGATTCTGTATTTCTAAGGAGGGAAAGAATGTGATTTAAATTTTTAGACTTGTAGTCTTGATGACTAAAATATTCACCAACTTGGTTAAATCAGCTCTCTCTTTACATAACTCTTGGATTTCTTTCAGGGTGCTGTTTCCTTATCGACCCACTGTACAAATAAATGCAGTTTAATATAGATGTATCTTGATGTGTTTAGATTTGGTAAACTCTCTTATCTTTCAAACATGCATCATTTATTTAAAATGCATAGGCATATGTTCAGAACCAAGTTATTTTCGGTGCATATATATTCATTAGCCTGTGTGTGAAAGTACACTTCAAATCCCAGTTTTTTCAATATTTGTTTTTCTTTCAAAACTTTCTTTTCTCTCTCCATCTTGGTTTAATTGAACCCTAGACCTGAACTCTTTAAAACATTCCCATGGAGCCAGAGTGCATTTGGATGTCTTTGACTGATATAAAATAATTGCTTTGTTGATCATATACCCATGCATGATAAGATATGCATAAGAAGAAATCTGGTACAGAAGTATAAATAATACTTATCTTTAAGCCAGCATCTGTCATCTGCTTCAGCAGACAGTGCTTGCTTTCTTCCTAGCACAAAAAGGGCTGAAAGATTTATGGAGCAGCTTTGTTTGTGCTCCGTGATGCTTAATCAATTTTTATTAAATTCTAAATGAAAACTTGGCTTTCACTTCAGTGACATCTCTGATGTATAGAACAAGGGGAAAGATGGTGATGCCCTGAAAAGGTGAGGCATGGGTGACTCAAATCCCCAATCTATTTCTTCCTACAAGACTTCTCTTAGTAACTTTTGTAAGTCTGACCTCATCCTTCTAGGTTTACGTTGGAAATGGTAATTACAACCCATACTTGAGACTCTTCTAACTTCTAGAGTGTAAATAATTGTTTTCAATACAATGTAGAAAATCTTTTTCAATACGCTCATGCATGTTTCCGTGTCTGAGAAAAGAATATATAACTTATTTCAGTGTGCAGATTAGGTGCTCATTTTGCATTCAGAATAGTCTGATAAAGGAAGATTCACAAGTTATGATTCCAGAGAAGCTCAACATTTTTGGTAATTGAGATTTAACACATTAAAGATCCAGCTGGGCTTGGTGGCTCACACCTATAATCCCAGCACTTTGGAAGAAGGCTGAGATGGGAGGATGGCTTGAAACCAGGAACTAGAGGCCAGTCTGAGCAGCATAGTGAGACCTCGTCTCTATAAAGAAATTTTTAAAAAATTAGCTAGATGTGATGCGTGCCTGTAGTCCTAGCTACTCGGGAGGCTGAGGCAGAAGGATGGCCTGAGCTCAGGAGATCGAGCCTGTGGTGAGCCGTGATTGTGCTACTGCTCTCCAGCCTGAGTGACAGAGTAAGACTCGAACTCAAAAATAAAATAAAATAATTAAAAACCTGATAGAAAATGTGGGCTTTGTATCCTTTTTCTGGCTGGTTTGTCTTATAGGTTCAACATTTGGAATTTTCTGGCCTTTTTGAACAAATTCTTTTGGTTGAATACCAGCATATGGTGGGAGGTCCCGTCAGAGAGGCCTGTGTATAAGTGACCATTCATGCTGATCTTTGTGATGTTATCTATATCATGAATCTACAGTCACGCGGCAAACTGAGATTCAGGAAAAAAGTTAAAAAAGTATCCGTGCGATTGGTTTTCTTAGATTGTGTATCTAAAAGGAGAGGAAGATTAGGATTTAATCAAAAACATATTCCTTCATTGAATACTGACATTTCTGTTTTTGAATTTGTGTTTTCTCACATCTGGTATGCACCAGACCAACCTGTACATGTTATTCCTTTGGAAGCACATGTTTGCAGGCCATAATCCAAAATTAGCTTATGTATCTACATTTTAGAGTGTAAAGTTTCTTGAAGAGGAGAGGGGAGGAGACAACTGTGATATTTGTTGTTAATCATTGTTTATTTTCTAGAAAATATGGCAAGCTGTAAAAGTAAGATCAGAATATCTGTGTTTTTGTATTATGTAGTGTGCCACTTAGTAGAAAAGTGGATTAAAGAAAAATTTCGAAAGCAATTCTCACATGCCCCAGGAAAATTAATAATTCATGCAACTAGTTCTCTGCTGGCACTCATCTTTTTATCACCATGTTTACATTTTTGTATTACACTTGGCCATTTTTTAAGGTGTAAATGCCGTGGGTAGATATAGATGCTGATATTGGTATATGCTGTTTAGCTACTCGTTCCTAAGCTTTATTATGCCTTCTTGCATTTACCTAGGTTTGGCAATGCCCTGGTTCATGACGCAAGTGTCATAGGGATGCCGTCCTTGAGGTTATGGGATTATTCAGAAATGGTCAAATGGCAGGTAATTGCCAAATACTTCTAAGCACCTTGTTTGCCTAAGATGTATTTGCTGCCCACGTGTATTCTCATCACAGGCCTTACTCCTCAGCTGCTGCTGAATCAGAAAGACCGTTTGTGATGCCTGGGAGCGTGGAGAAGCTTCCCTGAGTTACCACAAGGAAGACAGCCCCACTCAGCTTGATACATAAATAAGCACTGAGGGTACAGCGTAGCTGGTTCTGGCTCTCTAACCTTAGGACTCCCTCGTTCACGGTCACTCGCCAGGGCTGCTTCATTGTGATGCTTGCAGCCTACAAAGCAAGAGAGTTGTCTGCGTTCTGTGGAGTAATTTTGAGTAGATGAACTGAGGCTTGGAAGAGATTGCCAAATGAGGTGGTGATGATGGCTAAAGAGACTTGGACTTAGGGAGTGCTTTCTGGCAGAAGTACAGCGCAGACGGTATCATGTTTTTGACCATAGTACTTTAGACAGGCTGCCAAGTGTTTGTAACGAGATAGGGCTGTTACTATACTTTGCTTTTAACTTTACTTTTGCATACAGTACGTCGTTCTTGTTTTATAAACTGTGCCGCATACTTTTTGTACCTCTATAAACAAGTGAAGCTGTTGAGTTTTTGGATAAAGTTTGAAACAGTCTTGCGTTGCTTCCTTTTTGCTTTATGCTCCAAGTTGAGAGCTGAATAGTAAGATCTTTTTTCACACCATTTATAATGCGATGCACATTTTGAAGGCAATTTAAATTCTTTTGGCTTCCCAGCCATATGCTTCAAAATGGAAGCATTATACATGTCTGAATAGGGGAATAGGTAGGAAATTGGAGCATAAAGATATATGGCAGGGTATATAGTGGGGTAATATTATCTTTATTGAGAGGGAGAGAGAGAGAGAGAGAGAGAGAGAGAGAGACGAGAGAGAGATTGATTTCACTCTCTAGGAATTTTTCCAAACCTTAGGCCCAATTTTGCTGAATACAATTTAAAATGTTTCCACAGGCTACACAAGAACTTTTTTTTTTTACATACAATTTATATGTTTAATGAGATTTTGGAACTTGACCAATGTATTATTTGAGAAATTGGCAATATAGTCAAGAGTAATGAACTTTAAGGTATAACTTTTAATGGAAGACAAAGACTCATAAAAGTGAAAACTATATTCTGTTTTATTACATTTTTACTCATTCTTCTTTTATGATATTATTTCTCTTCATCCTCACCATCCCCCCTCAGTTTTTCTCCATTTATTTCTACATCGGATAAGTGAAATGTAATATCTTCTTTAGCATATAAACTCTTTTCACTCTGTCTCTCTGGGGCATATCTCTCACTGTCTTCATGATTTCTCCAATATTCTGAAAACAATTTGTACATTTCTTAGATAGAAATATCCTGCTTCTCTCGTTAAAATAATGTCGGGTTCTTGTGGTTATGCTACACTGATCACATGGATATTATTATAAAATAATTGGCTGATGTTTGGATTGATCTGTTTATACCCTCTTCAAGTTAGAACAGAGGCCCCTTTCTCATTCTTATTTACAGCTTACTTCCTTTTCTTTTTTCTTTTTCCCCTTTCCACCATAGATAATAAGTGACTTGTAATATTAGACCAGATACAATAAGTAGTCTCTTCTGTAACTTCCATCAGAAATAGGAGTGCAGGGTCTACCAGGGACTTGCTGTACTTTTTTCTGAAGGAAATAGTTTGTAGGTTAAGGACATCTTTGAACCTTATTCATTTGAAACAATATCTTTAGAACATATACACATGCCATTTTCTCCTTTTGCTCTCTGTACACTGTGGATACAGAAATTTTGGGAACTTTTCACAGAAAGACTTAATGGCATATATTATTTTCTTTGTGACCACCTGTAAGAAGAGTTTTCAAAGTTAAGTTACTGTTCTTCTGTGTAGCATTCTGAAAATAAAATGCTACGGATCTTTTTGCCTAAATGATGGAGAATGATTTTTTTCTTAGTTTTCATTTTTTTAGAATACCTTTGTAACGGGACACATTACTGATGGCTCTTGTAGAACCAAATGGGACTCCCTTTCCTATTATAAGTTGTATTGTAGAACATAACGGCTTTTGAATAATTAACATATAATTACTTTCCCCATCAGTTGACCTGATGCTGTTTAGGGGACACAAGGGAGAGCTGGGAATTAGGAAACACAAGAGAGAGGGAAAGGAAAAAAAAAAAAAAAAGCGGGAGCTGAATCTCCTTCATTCATTCATGTCATTTTGAGGAGAAGGGTGGAGAAGGCTACAGATTTCTATCTCAGTTGGGTGAAACCATGTTACTGTTTATCGGCACTATTTTCCCCCGGTGGCAAGAGACGTGGAGAACAGACACTCACTCCCAGAGACACCACGTTCCACAGCGCTGACTCATGACCCCACCATGAAATACTAGGATGCAGCCATTTCCTACCTTTGTTTGGGAACGGACTGACTGGACCGGGCGGATGTAGGGCCTCGGCTGCAGGGCTTTGCGGGAGGAAATGCTTTGGGCCTCTCGTGGGTACCGGAGGCTGTTTAGAAACTTCTTTGTGTTTGTCTGGAGCTACCAATGTGAAAATGTTTCCGAGAGTGGGTAAAATTCAGTCCCTGTGCCCTTCCTTCTGTGCACCCACACACATTCTCCACATCTCTTGCCACGGGGGGGGGGAGACAAGGTGCAGGTGAACAGTAACGCATCTGGGGAGGGGTGGTAGAGAAATGCATTAACTACCTTTCGTGCAGGGAATTTTTTTTTTTTTTGAGTCGGAGTCTCCCTCTGTCGCCCAGACCGGAGTGCAGTGGCCGCTCCCGGCCACCGCAGCCTCGCCTGCTGGGCTCCGGCGATCCTCCCGCCTCAGCCTTCCGAGTAGCCGGAATTACAGGCACGTGCTACCACGCCCGGCTGATTTTTTGATTTATTGTAGAGACGAGGTCTCGCCAAGTTGCCCAGGCGGGTCTCGAACCCGTGGGCTCAGGCCATCCGCTCACCTCAGCCTCCTAAAGGCACGGGATTACAGGCCGAGCCACCGAGCCCGGCATGCAGGGAATTTTTCACATAACCTGTGTTGAACTCTCCGCCCAGGCTCGGTCGCCCTGGAAAAGTCTCACTTACGTTGGCGCCTGCACACTGAAGGGCGACTTCCAGGTGCTGTATCATCTGACCTCGGCTTTCCTCCCCCACCTTCCCTCGGTCACTGCCGGTTGCTGTCTCAGTTCCAGCAATACGGGCCTCCTCACCCTTTGTCCAACACAGCTGAGCCTTAGGCACTTGGCTCTGTCTCTTCTTTCTGCTGGGAACCCTTTTTCCTCTGATGGTTGTCGATAGACTTACTCCCTTACCTCGTTTGAAGGAATGTTTACATGACATGTACCCTGAAAGGCTCCTGCCTCTCCAGTCTTCTGCCATTCCACTCCCTTCCCGGCTCTCTTTCCCCACACCCCGCTGTACTGTTTGTCCTCGAGCTACCTGAACTCTTTCATGTTCACTAGTTTTCTTGGTTTGCTGTTTCTTGGCCCGGGAGCGGCCACTGCACTCCGGTCTGGGCGACCGAGTGAGACTCCAACTCAAAAAAAAAAAAGCTGTGTAGATGGTGAAGGCCTACATCAAACCCTTTCTATTGGGCCATTTGGCGAGTCACTTAACTTCCGAATGCCTGACCTTTCCCGTCTGAGAAGTGGAGACGAAATTTTGCACACCTCAGAAGCCTCATGGGAAGTCTAATTAGTAATGAGTTTTGTTTTATGCAAAGGCCCACAGAAAGAATGAAAAGGTGTTGTGCTCAGTGGGCAGTGGTGTACCTTAGGTGGCCAAAGGTTTCCCGGTGTGTGCTGTCCCTCAGTCCTTTTTGCGGGCAGATGTTTGTGATGGACTTCGAAGACGGATGAGGAGAGGACCAGGAGTGGCTAAAGCTTGAAGAATAATGTGGGAGTCATAGTCGATCAAGAGAATGCGATAAACGAGTGAAACGGGCTCTGGCGAGAACCCGGGAAATTTTAGGTTGTTGGCATATTTACTAATTCCAGTTCTCAGACCTGATAGTTTTCAGTGAAGTAGCCTTCAGAGGATTTTCAGAAGTGTGATTTTTACCTTGAGTTTATTAGGGCTGAAAACAATTGTTTATGTTTATGCAGTTCATAATTTTGCAGTTTAGTTTGTGTGGGTTAGTGGCCCTACTGTTCAACTGGATGGCAAATCTGTGCTAGGAGGATACCATATGCACAAGTATTTTCTTAAATAATGTTGGCGTTTGCCACTGGTGTTAGGGGAAGAAAAAAAAAAGAAATGAGAGCAATTCTGGAAGCCCTCCAGTAAGGGGTTAGGAAAGAACTTGGGGACAAATGCTTCTCCTTGGAACACAACACCAAATAGTGGCTTTTTTGCGTTTTTATTTTTTTTTAAAGAGAAGCCAAAATTAAACACAGTAGAGTTTACTGTTTGCTAATCAGCATGTGTTTACTTTCTCTTCCAAAACTGAAGTTGCCAACCAATACATTTCCTACCCAGTGCTATGAATCTGTCCAAATAAACATGGGAAGTAGTGAAACAATGACACCACATGAAAAATATATCCTCATTCATTAAATAGAATCCAAAAAAATTCTCTGGAATTTGATTCTAGCAATGACGTGAGAACTGTTGGATCTATTAAGAGAATGGTGACATCCCCCTTCGGTCAGTCCAGCATGGATGACTGTGGTTTTAAGTGACTCTACATTTCTATCTGCATCACCCTAAATCTAAACAGATGAAAATGGATCGTTTCGTATCAACTTCTCATCCACACCCCGGTGGACTAGGGCGTTTTCGGTATAGCATAGTTTTATGATAATTATAAACAAAGGCAGCATGTAGGATTCAAATAATCCATTTCAATTTCTGTCTCACTCAGATTACTGACAACAAAGTTTTTAAAATGAAATTGAGGATTGCTTCCTCTGGAGACTACAAACACAAGGGCAGAGAGAAGTTATAAAGAAGAAACTTTATGGTTGATTTTGAAAACTAAAGTCAAAAGCGGCAACCGTAATCAACATTATACAGACAGCCTTCAATCCATAAGGATGCAAATTTACTTTAGCTGTTAGTGGGCCATTCCATATAAAACTGGTAGCTATAATGCATACACATATCTTTGTTAAGAGGCTTTTTACAGGAATGTAAGATGGTGATATAGTGATTACTGTGTTAATGGTTATTGCTATGGTTTAAATGTGTCTTTAAAAACTATCCAGTGTACTCTTTATACTGAAACCCAGACTCCAGTCTTCTATCAAAATCTGCTCTCGGGTAATAATGTAATATTATGGAATATTAGCTATTTAAAAAAATTATTATTGTGGGTTTAAGTACATTGTTGAACTTCCAGGAGCAATTAGGTTAAAAATTCTGAGTAGAGTTCAAGTTCAAGCCTTGGGGATAAGTGGTGGTGTCTAATAGAACTCTTACTGCCAGGTGGCTGTTTTTTCCTCCTTGTACAAATAAAGTCAACCCCTTGACCTTTCATATCAGGTCCTAGTGATGCTTCTGGGTGAGCATCAAAGCAAAAGGTAGTTAATTCTCTGAAAGAGATTTAGCACCTAACTATAATTATGCTCAGCAGTACAACAGCGCTTTAAAAAAAAAAAAGAAATTATCTGAACAAACAGTGCACTTCTTGGATCTAGTTAGGTAAATGGCATGTAACCAAATAATAGTTTTGTAGAAAACCAACATCAGAGCACATGAAAACCCAAAGAGATCCTTAGGATGAGATAGCATATGGCGAAGTTGTCAACCAAGCTGTATAAACTCAGTTGTTGCCTTTGCCATCTAATCTAATCACGGGCAGATAAGGAACCCCCATGCCTTCAGCACTGAGGTCTCGCATAGGCTCACATAACTGGCGAGGAGAAGGTTCGAGACTAGCAGTATTGAGCGGCCCTAAACACAGAACTCCTTCTACTCTATCAGGCTGCCTCCCAAGTTTTAAATAACATCCTTTGAGCATCAAATCATTTTTTATTTTTTTGAGTCAGAATCCTACTCTGTCACCCAGGCTGGAGTGCAGTGGCAAGCTCACGGCCACCGCAGCCTCAACCTGCTGGGCTCAGGCGATCCTTCCCCCTCAGTCTTCCAAGTAGCTGGAACCACAGGCATGTGCCGCCACGCCCGCCCAATATTTTTTTTATTGCAGAGAAGAGGTCACGCTAAGTTGCCCAGGCTGGTCTCGAACCCCTGAGCTCAGGCAATCCTCTCACCTCAGGCTCCCAAAGTGCTGGGATGACAGGCTTGAGTCACTGCATCTGGCCTCAAATCATTTTTATGAAAACATTTTCAAGCCTGAATTTAAAGGAATGGGATGATCAGAGTTAATGATAATTTTCAAAAAAACTATTGCTATCAGTTTCTTTTTACAAGCAGTATAAGAAAGTCATTTGTGGCCGGGCTCGGTGGCTCAACCTATAATCCCAGAACTTTGGGAGACCGAGGTGAGTGGATTGCCTGAGCCCCTGGGTTTGAGGCCAGCCCGGGCAGCTTGGTGAGACCTCGTCTCTACAATAAGTCAAAAATTAGCCGGGCATGGTAGCGTGCACCTGTTGTTCCGGCTACTTGGAGGCTGAGGTGGAAGGATCACTGAAGCTCAGCAGGCTGATGCTGGGGTGACCATGAGCATGCCTCTGTACCCCAGTCTGGGCGACAGAATGACTCCAACTCAAAAAAAGAAAAAGAAAGTCATTTGTTCTATATAAGTTTTTCATCTGACAACCATATATATTAACACACTTATATCTAGCTACATGCATATTTATATACCTATATACTTCCTGGAATTAGAGAACACATGTAGTAGGAATGTTCTGTATATCTTTTAAATTAAAGAAGGTGGAGTGATTTTAGAGTCGCTGTGGAGTGGAGTTCCTTTAATCATCATGAGTAGCTGTTAAGTAGTAGGAATGCAGAGATAAGAAGATGGACATAGTCCTTGGCTTGATGAAACTTACTATAACCCTAGTAATCATAAGGTCTGAACAGAGAGACATGCAATCTTAGGTTTGAGAAAAGGATGGAAAACTTTTTAATAAGGAAATGTAGGGATTTATGGGGATCAAAAGGAAGAGAGACCAGTACAGATTAGGGAAGGCTTCTAGAATGAAGAGTGACCCACCAGAAGGGTGGTAGTGTTCCAGGGGAGGGGAGAAAAGCAGGATGACCCTAAAAGAGCTTAGGAAGTGGAAGAAAGGTCAGTCAAGCTGAAACTTCAAGAGGCAAATCTGCATGAAAAAGTTCCAGGAATTCCTCAAAAGAATTAGTGTGGTAGCTTCATATGTTCTCATTAGAAACTCGCAAGCTAATGTGAAGTGTTTGTCTTGACCTTGCTGTCTATTCTTTATACTGTTTTTTCAATTATGTATTCTCTGTAATGTCCCCTCTGACTAAAATTATCATGATCCTCAATAGACATATATGTATTAAGTACCTACTGGTTGTGAAGCCCTAAATAGTAAGACTGCCACATTTGAACCCTGAGAATAGTAAAAGATGGGAAGTCTAAAAGCTTTGGTGGTTTAACATCTTTTCCGAAAGACCAGTGTGCATCCTTGAAGTTATTTTTCTTGTCCCTTACGATTGTTGGATCTAGTGATTTCACCTCATTATTCTTTGAATCCTCTTGAATCTAGTTTTCTTAATATATTTTGAAGTAGCTAAGACACACACAAAAAATCAATATTCTGACCAACAACTGCACGTGTCACTGAGTTTGAGAATAAAAATTTAGTTAAATTTATTTACGTTAAATTAAAAATAAATAAAAAGGACCAAATAAATAAATGATGTAAAAATATTCATGATAATATACCTGCATGCCTCCTCTTCCCAATCTCGCTCCTCCTCATGCTCCTACACTGCAAGGTAGCCTTTCTCTGAAATGTGGTGATGATTGTCCCTAGTGCTTTTATGGCACGTTACCTCTGTTGCATGGGCATTTGTGATCCAGTTTTTGATGCTGAGAACACTAATCTCTCTCTGCTATCCAATCTAGAGAGTAATCCTCTGTCATTTTACCCCAGGATAATTTCTCCTAGGTTTGACAGTTCAATGGGTCAAAAGACTTCCAGCTCCAATCCTGGATTTTCCAAGAGTCACAGAAGTTCTCTGAGCATCCTTTCCTTGACATGTAACATAATAATAAAGCATTGCCTTGGATTCTTGTTTGGCTAATTATAATCGATGGATGCTTTGTGTATGTAAGATGATAAATAAATTCCAGAGGCATTTTCCTTTTGACTATTGGAATGAGGGCCGATGATGACAAACGTGCCCTCTGGGTCATTATTTTAGATCAAAATTGATAGACTAGAATTAAGCTGCAGTGTTTCAGCTCACACTACTAGTTAATTAATTCTGTCTTTGTACATATGTACACCTTTCAATTCACCTCGCAAACAGGTATTAGTGAATAATAGTTAAACAACTCACTGCCAGACCTCAAACTTTACTCTTTATGGTTAAATTGCTAGGTGTTTTCCCTGTAATTTTCTGGGATCACTTTCTGAGAAATTCCTTCACGTTTGTAAATTTCGTAGAGGAATATAAAGGGCTTAATTATTATTTACATATGGAAATAGAACATTTAAAGCTATATTTGTGTGGATTTCACATTTTTGAAGCAACTTAACTTTCTTTACAGCTAAAAGGCATGTCAAGAAGGGAATCTTTTGAAGCGAAGTCATCATACGGTTTGTTTAGGAAAGGCCCAGCTCAAACTCTGTTCTTTGCCGTGATTTTCTTTAGAAGTGATTTCTGCCCTAGCCTACCAAGGGCAAGTGCAACATGTGCTAGCAGGGGAAGCAGCCAGAGGCAGACCTACCCTCGGGACCTGTCCTGCCGAGGATCTCAGTTTGCTGGCTGAGAGCTGACAGCCCTGGATTCGGCTTCAGGGAACCCTGCAAGTAGGTGGTAGGTGACAGGCCACTTCTGATTTCTGTGATTATGGACCACGATAGCCACAGAAGATAGCACGTAGGCAAATACACTGAAATCAACATTTAAATAAAGTAAGAGGACGAGCGCAACGCATTCCGGGAACTTGTCACTATTTAGGACTCTATAAATCGCTTAAGAGTGATATATCGGACAGTGGAAGGATTCTGCTGCCTAAATGTCTCATGTTCAAGCTTCCACGGTGATGGCCATCACAGGAAGGAATTTAATACTAAGGCGTGATCCTCAGCCCTCTGTCACTTTAAAGTGGACCTCCAGACTTCATTCCTCACACCTGGCAACTTTGGGGCTTTCCTGTCGTCCCTCGCCTAAACAAGTGCCATGAAGCGGAGTCGGTCTGGTGACTTTTGCTGATGTGTTCTCTCTTTCCTCGAGCCAGTAGGCTGCGTGTCAGTAGCTGAGTGTCTTCTTTCCTGGGAGCAAATGATTTAGAAGGAATCTAGGACCACTATGCATTGCGGGCGTGTTGCAGCAGGAAGACAGGCACGCACAGAGTTAAGCCCGTGGCTGCTCTGTGTTAACTGAACATTCTCAGTGTGACGGGGTCGTAATCCCTAAGCAGATGCTTTACGGGGTCTCATTATTGTCCAGAAGTGGCTCTTGTATGAGAAAACGCAGCCATGCAGAAACGGCACAAACACTATTGACTTGCCCACCATGGCTGACGGGTTTTTCCCCCCTTTTGAACATCCATTTCATCCTCACCTAGCTACAGAGAGGGTGGTTCTTCCTCCTCTCCATCCTTAAATCATTAAAAATAAAGCTACAGCAAAAAAGCTAGCATCAAATCGCAACGTTCCATTCTGATACGAAACTCTGGTTTACCCTGAGATCTTTTGAGTTTGTTGTGGATGGCGAAGACCTTGTTTCTTTCGCAAGTCTTTCAGCCGCATCACGGCCTTTCAAACCTTTAAGTCCTGTAATACTATATTTTGTGGAGAAGGGGAAAAATGGGATTTTTTTTCCCCCTCCTTGCTTTTGTTAACCCATTCTTGTTTTAGACTCCAACAAAAAGGGTTTTTGTTAACTGGAGCTTAAAATCAGCCAGCTTGCAAAGTATTCTCCCTTTTTATGCAAGGAGGATTAGCTTGGCATGTTATGCTGTTCTCTTGTATGAGCCATTCACGTGTCCTGTCATAAGGTGTATAATTACTGCACTTCACCTTCAGCAATCATTCTTAAGTTAAAACCTGTTTTAAACCTCTCATTAATATAAATCATACCGGGAAGGTAGAAAATACACCTTCAGAAAGAACGAAGTGTTAGGGAGTTAATCTGTTCTTTTCATAATAGACCCAGAGTAAATAATTTTTACTTAGCGCTTTTCTTACCATGCAATCAAAATAGTTTGTGATAAAAGATCTGGTACCAGGGATTGCATAAATGTGCAGTGTTTTATTCAGACAGCATTGGGCTTCCTGCTTGGTGCCAACCTTGCTTTTCCCTCTGTCACCCTTGAACAGTGAAGTGTGTAATCCTTCATTCTTTTAAAGTCAACTCCTGACAAGCCTCCCTCTCTCTGCCTCTCCTTCTCTCTCTCTCTCTCACACACACATGCTTGCTCCTACACATACATTCAGGGGCAAATTGTTTTCATTTTCAGGGCTTTCTTGCAGGGAACTCTCCCAGCGTGCTTAGATAGCAATTTGATCTTGCAAGCAAATGTGGTCAAAGAATGATTTCTTTTTTCCCCAGCAGCTCTGTAGGCAAAGGACTGATATCCACAGTGATATTCCTTAGTGGTTTGCTCTAGCTTACCTGTAGCTCGCGACCCCGGGTTACTCATCTTTCTTACATGCAGGTGCCATTTCTGCCCTCTCTCTCATTGCCTCTGACCCCCAGGATCTACATGCCACTGCCTCAGAACAGTTGTGAGGGGTGATTGTGGAAAGTTCCATTCTAGTTGGGCTTTCCAGGAGAGGCAGGTTAGTCAGTCTCAGATAAAAAAAAGTTGCAGATTCCTTCACGTCCTGAAAGACCCAGTTTGATCTGACTTTTGTCCACTTCTTCAAACTTGTTTCTCTCTTCTCTCTCTTGAACATCTGCCTGATGATCTGTGCAATCTTCTTTCTCTTCTTTGAATGTTCCAAAAAGCCCTACTCTGTCTATCTAATTTCCGTCACGTCTACTAATCTCATTTCCTTCCGTGGATTTTTTATTTATCCTTCAGGTCTAATCTTAAACTAACTTTCCTTTTATTTCCTCCTGTGTTTTTATTTTCTTAATTTTAATTTTAATTTTTTTTTTTTTTTTTTTGAGTTGGCAGTCTCACTCTGTTGCCTAGGCTGGAGTGCAGTAGCAAACTCACAGCCACTGCAGCCTTGACTGCTGGGCTCAGGTGATCTTTCTGCCTCAGCCTTCCAAGTAGCTGGAACCACAGGTATGTGCCACCACACCCGGCTAATGTTTTGCTTTATTGTAGAGACGAGATCTTACCACGTTGCCCAAGCAGGTTTCGAACCCCTGGACTCAGGCGATCCTCTTGCCTCCCAATGGAGTGCTGGAGTTACAAGCGTGAGCCATCATGCCTGCCTCCCCCTGTGTTTTTCATTAAGTGCCAGCTGTGTGCCAGAAATTATCCTAGGTCCTTGAGCCTCAGGGTTCATTTGGACAGACTATATCTCTGCTCTTATCAAACTTATATTCTAGGAGAGGCCTTCAATAAAGATGTCTTCCTTGACACTCCTTTTATTTTTTTCTTTTCCATTGTACTCTATGATTCTTCATTAGCATTTATTTACTTCATTCAACAAACATTTATTAATGCCCATTGGAAACAGTCATCCAGCATGGCCAAGTTCTGTCTTCCCTGTTGAACTCAAAGCTCTCTGTGGACAGGATCTTTGTCATGTGTCCATCCTGGCAGGCCCTCCGTAGAAGCTCCATGAATGAATAAAAAAATGACTTTCCCTGTTCCCAAGCATCTTGCAGTTGTACTCTGCCTGAGTCATTTTATTTCACCATGTTATACTGTCTTAAAAATAACACTAATCAGAAATTCATTGGGGCCAACACACTTTTATTTTTTTTAAAAGAAGTCAAGTACTGAAAGTGATTGTTTTTATTTCATATCATCTGCTTTTCTTTTTGCACCCAGCATACATTAGTGGCTGCAGGACAGGAATCAAAGTTGGGTTGGGAGATGGGATTTTTAGAGCCTGGAACAGAGAGGGGTTTCGCTTCTTAAAAATTATGCTAAAGTACATTTGTAAAAAGAAATCGTGTCAAATGAATTTACAGTAATGCCATAAGAAGGTACAAATTACTTCAAAATTGTGAGATGTTCAGTAGAGGGAACTCAGGACCCAGGGGCCCAGGAGGTTTCTTTCTGCAGCTAAAATGCCACCATTAACTTGGGCAAGTTATTTAATTTAATTTCTTGAGACCTCTCTTCTCTCCTTTGTAAGATGACATTGGTAACAATATCTACCTTGGTGGTTTGTAATAAGAGTTAAAGCCAGCCGGGCTCAGTGGCTCAGCCTGTAATCCCACGCCTTGGGAGGCTGAGGTGAGTGGATTGCCTGGGCCCGCGGGTTCGAGACCCGCCTGGGCAACTTGGTGAGACCTCATCTCTACAATAAATCAAAAATTAGCCAGGTGTGGTAGCGCACACCTGTAGTTCCAGCTACTTGGAAGGCTCGCCGGGGCCCAGGAGGTCGAGGCTGCGGTGGCCGGGAGCGGCCACTGCACTCCAGTCTGGGTGACAGAGTGAGACTCCAACTCAAAAAAAAAAAAAAAAAAAAAAAAAAAAAGAGTTAAAGCCAAACTTTGTGAAGCTTCTTGTAAAAATCTTGCTTACAATTGACATCTACAAGCGGCCGTTATTGTCATCAGCAATTATGTAACATTGGAGGAAATAGGTATTTTTAAAAAGTAATTACAATACTGTTAATTTTCATACCAGTATTTATATTATCTAGGGCAGATATTCAGTCATGAAAACCCAAAGCAGTTCTGGTTTTCTCCATAATACCAGCTATGATATATATCAAGTCTATGGAGAGCTATTCAAGAACAATGCTTTTCTAATTATTTGTTGTTTTTTTTAAAAAAAATTTTCACCAATTCTTTGTTTATGCAACAGTTTCTGCGCCCCTGCTGGTATTTCATACCACATACTGACCTCTAAAAGTCAAAAGTACAGGCTCTATCCTTAAGGATATCACAGCCTAAAAATAAGGTCCCACTAGCAAACTGGTAATCCGTTCAGACAATGGTAGGTGACTGAAATCTTTAAACTGATAAATTAGCTTTTGAAATTGGTAATTGCTTTCTGGGCATGTTTAGAAAGGATTTCTCACTCCCCCAGCCACCAACAACTTGAGTTTATGATAAGTTGGTAGACCATTTGGAATCTGAACAAAAATGTTGTTTCTAACTATTAGTCCATGGCAAAGACAGAGTTATCTGAATAACTCTAATTGGTCATTTCTAAGGTTTCTTTGGCTGTATTTGTCTAATATTTATTTTTAAAATGTGATTAGCAAATATCTGGGTAATTATAAAATATATGCTTATATCAATAACCATCATATTCAGTTTTTTAAGTGAGCCTCATGTACTTATATATTTATTGCTTATCCTGATGGTGGCTTTACCTAATAGATTTTGGCCAAAGAATGTTCTCCAAATATTATTTATTAGCTTGTTAAAAGGGAGATGATTCATCTTTCAATGAATTAAAATTTTCAGCTTTTGTTACAAAGCTAAATTGTATCATATGAGTTTAGCAAAAAATAGGCTCTTTAGAATATATAGCACATACCTCCTCAATTGTTTTGCTAATGCTCTATTTAACAATGATAGGCAATTTAAGATCATAATAATCAAATCTTCTGAATTAGTGTTAAAATTTTTACTTGGTCACTGTTCCATATCATATCTTAATAAATTTTATTGAAATTTGATCCATTGCAAAGCATGTATTTCAGCAGAATTACCAAATATTATGTGTATGGTCCACATAAAAGAAAAAAAATGTAACAGCAACAAGGATTTTGGTCTGGACCTTCAAATATTTTGTTCTGTATTTCAGAATACTTTTTGCCTCTTCTTATGGAGAAGTCCAGTAAAATTGAGAGTGAATCCTGATAGAGCTGGATCTACCATGCCTGCTTATGACAGCTGGAAATCTTATTATTATTTTTCAGACTTTAATATTATAAGCAATGATAGTCTCTGCATGTTGTTTTCATAAAGTGAAACTTCTTCATAAATCTAAAGCCATTAAGCCACAAAAACCCCAGACACATTCATCATTTTTCTCCAGCCCAGGTCCAATCATTGCTTTTAAATATATCATGTAAAATATTCTGTTCTTGAGGAAGAATGTAGTGTAAGGATGAACCTAGGACCAAATAACCACTGGCCTCTTAAGAATGACATTTTTACTTGTTTATCTTTTTCATGGCATTCTTTAGATAAAAAGATTCTTGGATATCCAAATCAAATGTATTCGGAAAACAAGGCTTCAGTTCATGTTTTTAAAAATACTCTCTGTTCTCTCTTATATGTGGACTCTAAAAAAGTTGATTACATAGAGGTAGGGTAGAATGGTGTTTTCCAGAGCTGGGGAGGTAGGGGAATGGACAGTGATTGCTCAAAGGGCACAGAATTGCAGTGATATAGGATGAATAAGCCTAGAGATGGAATGTACAGAACGAGGATTATACTTAATAATACTGTAATGTGTACTCTAAATTTGCTGCCGGGCTCGGTGGCTCAGCCTGTAATCCCGCGCCTTTGGGAGGCTGAGGTGAGTGGATTGCCTGAGCCCGCGGGTTCGAGACCCGCCTGGGCAGTGAGACCTCATCTTCAATAAATCAAAAAATCAGCCGGGTGTGGTAGCGCATGCCTGTAATTCCGGCTACTCGGAAGGCTGAGGCGGAAGGATCGCCGGAGCCCAGCAGGCAAGGCTGCGGTGGCCGGGAGCGGCCACTGCACTCCAGTCTGGGCGACAGAGTGAGACTCCAACTCAAAAAAAAAAATTTGCTAAGAGAGTACATTTTAAGGGTTCTAATAAAAATGGTCAAAAGTGTTTTAAAAGGAAAATGTATAAAATTGAAAAATCACTTAACATCCTCTCTGGGAAGATACTGCATACCTATTTTAGTGGTGAAGAAAGTGTGACAATGGAAAAATACAGTCAACTCAGTGTCTGTAGGGGATTGGCTCCAGAACCCCTTGAGGGTACCAGACTCCATGATCAAGTTCCTTATATAAAATGGTGTAGTGTTTGCATGTCGCCTGTGTGCATTTTCCCATATACTTTAAATCATCGCTAAATTACTTATAATACCTAACAGTGCCTATACATCACTTTATTTGAGAGGTGAATTACTTGGCAACACTTGGTGTGGAGCAAATTGAAGTTTCCCTTCTTGGGATTTGTAGAAAACATATATATATATATATATTTATTTATATATATAGTTTTGATGCATGGTTAGTTGAACCCATGGATATATATAGAGGGCTGAAAGTATATAATTCTGGAAGAGACCAAGATAGGGCAAAGCATTAAACTGTGATCATATATAATTTGACTTTTCCCCCTAGGACATTTTCAATTCAAGTACTCTCTTTGGTTCTTAGTGGTCCTCCAATATTAGGGAAGTAGAGTTTCTTCACACGGAGGCATGTGGAGACTGAAAAATAGCTGTGATCTCAGTGAACAGAGGCCTCAGCAAATAATGGCACAATTTCCTGTGTAGCTTATCATTTGTTTTCTATCTTATGCCTATTTGAATATGAACTTCTGGGTCGGCCAGAAATATCTTCAAAGCCGCTAATTGTTCAGGGAAATATAATAAGCTGTGAGATTGAAAGGAGTAATTTGAGGAGGGACATTGTTCTTTTTGTTTTATTTCACTGCGATCTTACTTCTTTTACTATTGTTTTGGATTATTTGGGGTGGGGGAGGGAAGAGAGAAGCCCATTTGCCGGAGGGACAAAATCTGAGACCATGCCCAGATGCCCAGAACACTCCTCAGTGGTTTCTTGACCAACTAAACAGTGGGGGGGTTGATAGGATGTTGGGTGACTGGGAAGGAAACCAAAGCCAGGGCGCTTGAGGAGGCCAAGTGGATTCCTAGTATTGTACTTCTCAATCAATCACAGGTAATTCCACTTCCTTATTAGATTTAGATTAGTAAGTTTAGAGGAATTGAATGAGAACTGATAAGGAGATTTTTTTTTGCTTTTGTGTTTCCTTGAAATTAGATTAGATTAGGCTCCCAACCAGTCATTTAACACATCTTCCCCTTTTTCTTCCTCTTTTAAAAATGGAGGGAAACCGTGATTTCTCAAAAATTTTCTTTTATCTCTCGTCAAATTGCGCAACAAGGCAAGAACATGAGGTGTAACAGAAGTCAGCATAATTATTAAATAATTAATAGTTACCCATTATCATAGATAAATACCCTTAAAAAAAATCTGGTGTACTAGTTTTTAAGCTCTGTTCTATTTAAATTTGTTTCTAATGGGAAATATGGGCGGGAATCCGACTTGCAACAATTGTTGCAAATAGGTTACAATACAGAAAAGTAAAGCAACATGGAAGAAAGTTAGTAGCATACTGTCGGAACTGGAGTCTCACATAGCAGTCACTTATGAATAAAGCAAGGAATAGATTAGAGTAGGTCAGCTCAGTGGCCTGGTGAATTGTAAGCGTGCCTCTGCTGCTTGCTTTGCCCAGAGTGCAGGTTGGCTTCCCTCATGATAGACTGAGTTCCATCATGAAGTCCCTGCTTTTTGATCTGGACGTAGGGTCTTCCTTCTCTGAACTTTCTGTTAAACTGCATACCCACTAGACAGAATTGCAGGTAGCATTCTGAAGAAGTAGTGGGAAGGAGAAATGGATTCAAGTTGAGCTCAAGGCTGAGTCATAAGTGGCATTCAGCTGGTTTACAAGGAATGAAGGTTTCTAAACTCTAAAGAGAAGGACAGGCTTGTCTGGAGAAGGCATACGAGCAAAGCCTCAGAGCTCCAGCTTACCTTGTGGGGCATAAATCAGTGTCCGGGGAACTGAGCCTGGAATTCTGGACATGACCCTTGAAGACCTGAGTGCCATATGAAGCAATGGCTTTGTTCAGGAATTGTAGAAGTCTCTTAACGTTGTGTAACAGATGACCACAAATTCAAAGGCTTCAACTAACACCCACTTACTAGCTCGCAGTTTTGTTGGTCAGGAGTCCTGCACCACACAGCTACATTCTCTGCACTGTTGCAAGATTAAAATCAAGGTGTCACTGGGGTGAGCTCTCATCTGGAGGATGTGGGGGGAACATTTGTTTTCAAGCTCATTCTTGTTGGCAGAATTTAATTCCTTGTGGATACAGCATTGAGGTCTTGTTTCTCTGCTCGCTGTTATGGGAGCGCACTCAGCCCTCAGAGGTGGCCTGAATTTCTTACCATCTTCAAGCCCACGAGGGCATGTCGTTTGCTTCTCATGCTTTGAATCTCTCTGACTAATCTTCTGAGATCAGTAGGAGAAAACCCCTTGCTTTTAAAGAGCCCATACAATGAGGTCAGACCCACTTGGCTTTCTTCCCTATCTTAAGCCCAGCTATGCCATATTACACAATTGAATCATGAGAGTAAAATGCATTGGACTTGCAGTCCTGGGGACTTTGTGGAGCTTGTAGACAAAAGACAGGGCCTCTTAGGGCCTTTCTTCAAATTCTGCCTTCTGGAGTAGGTAACAGAGAGCTACCGCAGGTGTTTGAACAAGGAAGTTGCATGGGCCAACTAGTGTTTTAGAAAATTGTTAGTGAAATGTAGAAAATGGATGCTGCGGAAAAGTGAAGAACTGGAAGGAGCTCATAAGGAAGGAAGTCCTCACCATCTCAAAAGCTCTGAGAGCATCAGTGCTTTGGAAATGAGAATCCAAGGGTCAAAAGGAGAACGTGGCAACTTGCTAACTCCTGATTCAAGCCAAGGTTTGATTCCTTTGCGCTTTATGGACAGTAGGGTCATGAAAGCTGGTGCTAGGCAGGCAGGCTCTTGATGTCTTCTTCTCCTACGGGGTGGGGCGGGGGAGCCCTCATTCGTTTTACATACTGAGATTTCATTTTCAAATGAAATTTATTATTTAACTTGTGTTTTCTAGTTGAGAAATAAAGTGGGGGGCTGCTGGACCTTTCGGACACCCTCATTTTATAAATGGGAAAAGGTTAGCTCCCAGAGGAGGAATGACATACACTTGCCCTAGTTTCTTAGCTTTGCAGTTTGGCAGAGAATGACTGGAGGCCTATGAGGCATATGGAAGGGCGGCTTGTGTGGTTGTACTGTGGATTCCGAGGGAGGCTAGGATCAGCCCGGTTTGGAATTCGGCAGGACAACTTCGTGGGAGAAAGCAGGTCTTGGCCTGGCCGTTAAAGGAAGTGCTGGAGAGAACGTGAGCGTTGGCTAAGTCAGGGTCAGCAGACGGGTCTGGTTCTGCGCAGAGCGGGGGAGCAAGAGAAACTTGAGATGCAGGATGGTGTAGCAGCTGTGAGCCTTCGGGTTGTAGACATTTGGGCTGTGTGACTTGGGGGAACATATTTTATCTTACCAGCCTCTGTTTTCCTAAATGCAAAATGGGGCTAATGATCATAACACATAAATACGTAGTTACAATTTGGTAGGTCAAAACGGGTTGAGGATTGGAAATTGTATGTGATGCAACCTAATCTGGTCATAACTTACAGGGGTATCATGAGTTCTGGGTGAGATGTTCAGCATAGTACTTGGCACGTACCCAGTACTGCATCTAAATAACTTCTTGTAATATTGATTGAAGAATAGGAGACTTCAAAATCTGGAATTTAGATAGAGGGGTTAATGTTCCAAACTGAAAGAAGTCTTTCACTTTGTGATATGGGACGATAGCTGGGTTTCAAGGAATAGAATTTTGAATTTCAAGTTGAATTTTAACTTCAACCAGAAGCGCTGGGGTCAGGAGGACAGAGACTCCCAGAGTGTCAACATTTGGCCTGACCTGGGGATACAGAGTTCAATAATTAAGGGCTGACTGAGGCCTGAGAGGTACTCACAGACTTTTGGGGTGAAGGAGTCAGTGGGCTGGTAGGTAGGACAAAGCCTCGTTCTGAGCAGAAAACTTTCTCTGGGAGCGGGTGAGAGGCCCAGGAAGTCAGGGATGGGATGGGATGGGATGGTGTGTGTGTGTGTGTGTGTGTGTGTGTGTGTGTGTGTGTGTGTGTGTGTCAAGGAGACAGATTTTACTGAATGGAGAACAGAAACTCTGGATCGTGGAAACTCATCTGTACTGGACCGATTTTTAGTTAAGAGAAGGGAGAGAAGTGAGGAAGTTACACTTCAAAGATGAAGAAGGTTTTCTGAAAGGGAAGTGAGGATTCCTTAAGGAAGAGTAAAGATCTGGGAGAGGGCAGGAGGACGAGGAAGAAGTGAAGGGAGAGATGAAGTTTGAGCGATCGAGGACATGGAGGTGATGGCTACACAGAGATCTGGGAGCGGTTGGCTGTGGTCCACTGTGGTTGAGAAGGTCTCAGGTCCAGCACCCAAAGGGGCAACGGAGAAGAAATTGGGGCCCTGTGGCAGGATCCTGGTTTCTCTAGACTGCTAGGTGTGGTGGAAAGGGGGCCCCTTGGCCAGAACAATCCCACCTTGTGGTCAAGATGCCCCTCTTAATGATACTTGGAGAATGCCAGGCCCTGCCCCTAGTACAAATGCATGGAAGCAGAAATCAAAGCATCTCTCTTCGAGCCTGTGAACAGCAAGGGCTTTAAGATAGCTTCAGAGAGGGGCATTTGCCTTGTATAGGAGGCATGTGCTCATTAGAAAGGGCTGTGTTTTCTTTGTGGCGTAAGACTTTGCGATGGCTCTGCATTGCCATTATTATCAGTAATAACGAATGAGGGGAAGGTTTGAAACAGGGGTCTCTGGTGATCCTGGGTGAAGAGAATTCAGGGGATCTTGTTCCTCTCCACCTGGAAAGGAGGTGGAGGAGCCCATCAGACCATGTGGCTGGGAGGAAGTTCCTTGGCTCAGTGCGAAGAAAGCCTAGTATGCACAGATGACTCTTTTCCAGGGACAAGGTCTCCTGCTTTGATGCTCTTGCAAGACTGGAGAAGGGAAGTGGCTTTGTTTCGCCCCCTCAAAGTGAAGTTCTTCAATTTTCCAGGCATGGAAGCTTTGCCTTAAGAGTCACGGAGTAGATTCTGGTGCAATGAATCAAGATATTGGCTTTCTGGAGAATTCTTGGTTTATAGCCTGATTCGCCATAGCCTTAATTCCGACGTATGAAGAAGAATACACCATTTTCTTCTCATCTGAAGAGCTCTTAATTTCTTCAATCCCATCACATGTAGACTTATTTACTCAAGCTTTCTTACTGAATTTTGCCCTGGAGTGCTTGTAGGCAGTTATATTTATCTGTAACATTACTCACCATTTAGTAAAAGAAACAAAACAAAACAAACCCCAGCAAAAATACCTCCTCCATAAAATACATATAAAGCAAGAATAACATGTGAGTGAACAAAATCCTGGCTTGAGTCAGTCCTTTGGCAACAACTGTACAATTGTTTGTATTTTGAGAAAACGAGTCTGCAAATGAAAATTGTTGGTAGGTATAATTTTAGCTTTACAGTTTTGACATTGTAACCCTAAATTACATCTTAAAAAAAAAATCTCTGCAACTCAGGCTTTTTTGTTTAACCTAGTACTACATGATGACTCTATTAAACATTCTTTGAAGGTAAAATAGCAATACATTGATCGAGCTTTATCATAAATAATATTTACTACCAAGATAATATCATTTATCTGCATTTTAGATTTGCTACTCTTGTGGAAGATGTTGGTAGTTCTGAATACACAGAATTTTAAAACAAATGTGTAAACATGAGAGATAGGGAATAGTCAAAGACTGCGGCGGACTTTGTAAGGTGCAGCGTGTGGGCAAAAAGAAAGGCTGAAGTCATCAAAGTTTCTACCAAACTGGGCAATCTACATGAGTTTCACTAGCCACCTTTTTAATGCAAAACTAGCACTTAAGAGATATTTTTACAGTGGGAGAATGAGGCAACTACTTAATGGTATCCAGTTTAAAAAGCCAGTAGGAGATGAAGAGAGGAATGATTTTTAAGTTCCCTAGAGGACAGGAAGTGTTTCTTTAGAAATCACTCCATGTAGTAACTCCAAGAGCAAGATAAACAAACAGGTACTTAATGCATGTCTTTTTATGATAGCAATGGTTGGAAGGAGGGTAGATCAATAACAGAAATTACCTGGACTTGCAAGACTAAAGGCTAGTCGAAATCTAGGCATCTGTTATGATCAAGGCCGATACACTTAAATAAAATATTTACACTTAGAACTCATGAGTAAAAGGGACAGCACATTTCAGATGCCAAATTCCTGACCAGATCAGGGCAGTACTAATATCCTCTTTGGTAAAATTCCCAATAAACCAAATACCAAATTCAAATATTAAAAACGAGGAAACTCTGTGGATTGGCTGAGTGACCATCTGTAATCGTAGCTCTCTCAGGAGGCCAACTTGGAGTTCCGTAATATCTTATTGCTGTTCGCCCAAGACCTTCAAAGTCTCACGTTAATGCATGAAACGTCTTTTTCAAACACCTTGTTAAAGCTTTGTTGGCTTGGACAGCATGTCAGTGGGTGGAATCTAGGTTTTATCAGGTGCTGCACGAGGAAAAACACTTAGGAAAGCACTGGAAACAAAAACAGCCTTTTGAGGTTGACTTTTTTGTCTTTTGAAAGTATCATGGAAACAACAATTTTACACTTTAAAAAAGTTATCGTTTTATTTTATATTTGGCTTCAATATGATGACAGAGTTTGTCCCTATTTCCTGGACAACTGGCCTTTTTCTCCCATTTTTTTTTCCTTTGGGAAAAGCTGTGCCTTCCAAATGCTGCCTTGGTGCTCATACCTCCTTATTCCCTTCTTAAGCTCAGCAATCCCTGCCTTCTTCTTAAAAGTTCCATTAGATCCACAGAGTAATAGAGGAGCTGTCTGCAAGCATGGAAGAAACAAATGCTGGTTCGGAAAGCAGAGCTCACTCGCAAAGCGTTGGACCTAAAGGCTTACATTTTCAGGCCCCACCACTACCCATATGTATTTTCTTAATTGTTTCTTTACCCAGATTGAGTCTCTTATTTATTATTTCGGGGGGGGAGGATTTTTGTAAGCATTCTCAAATCTTTTGGGGAATGAAGCAGTATCAACAAATAAATAAATAAATTGATACGGTGAAGTCACATTTTAAGTGAGATAATTAGCAGCATGGCCATTCAGTGTAGGATTTGAATGAGTCTTCCAAAATAATTTTAACCTAGAATTGCTTAGTTTGTGTCTTGTAACAAAATCTTCTAGTGTTATTAAATATAGATAATCTATGTTTTATCTTTTGGTTGTTCGTGCCTGCTCCAGAAATAATTTATAAGACAATCTAATTTAGATTCTGTCTGGTGTTAATAGGAATTGGTGTGAGTTGAATATAGCATATGTAAAAGAAGTAACCTGGGAAAAGTTATTTTCTGGAAGCTTTGGAAATCAATACTGCTCTTCCTTTGAGTATCATGAGGAGATTGATCAAAATGGCCAACTTAATACGAAGAATATGACTTTGGGGCATACTATTCTTAGGAATTTAAATATTAGTCATTTCACATCTTCTTTATTTCATTAAGTTCTGCCTAATAGACGCTGTCCACACATTTCCTTAATTTGCTAATGCTGTTCTGGCAGTATTTTAGAAGATGGATGGGATAGCTGTTCTGCTTTTCAGCGTTTTCAGAGTAAAGCACCATGTACCATGCACATAGGCCAGGGCATTCTGCATGAAATAGTGTTTAGTTGCAGGCCCGTCTGACACAGACTTTACTGGAAAAGTATGCTTATTTTTTCTTTCATTCAGCATGATTCTGAAAGCAATTTTGGAAAATTTGGCATCCTCACATGAGGATGACAGAGTTGAAGTGGCTACTTCAACTCTGAAGAGTTATGTAGACCTGACCTGGGCATTGTGACTGTGGAACCCATGGAGGACATAGCGTCTCTCTTCTGAGGCTCTCTCTTTCTTATGGGGGCTCACCCCCTCATCACCCCTATACACACACACAGTGAAGACCTTCATTCTCACCTGTGGATACAAATGCACATTGGCAGGGCCCTCTTGTAGTCTGCTTCTGGCCTTTCTCATGCTTGAGCTTCGTTAGTTTCTATTCTGTCTACACAAGGACTTTATAGGGTGACTTCATAAAGTCCTTCATAAAGTGACTTCATAAACTAACATATGCCACCCTGTTAGTCACACTTCCCTTATGGGATAAGATCAGCTTGCTTGTCAATTTCTTTTCCAAATGATAATTAATTAAAATTATTTAGATATTTTATTATTCATTCATATTTCTTTCAGAAGAATCAGAAAGAAAGAATTGTGACCAGCAGCAACTAGGTAGCTTCTAGTGTAGGCATTGCCAACCTGCCTTTTGTTAACAAGACAAATTCTGTATTTTTTCTTAATATCGAATATTACTTTTGACTAAATTTAAATTCTACTGTGTCCAGTAGAGTTGAAAACAGACTGGCTTTAAAGTGATAATACATACTATTTATTGCACACTCCCCATGAACAAAGTTTTGTGCTGGGAGTTTACATAAAGTATTTCATTTCTCAGTACAGTGCTCCTTAGGAGAGATTACTATTTGCCTTTTATATGATGATGAAAGAAATTCTGAGATGTTGAGCCATTTATCTGAGTTACAAATCAAATGAGTGGACAAGATAGTTGAAAATTCTTTATTAAATTTTCCTTTGATAACAAAAATGATGTTTGCTTTTTGTAATACAAGTGAAATTTTCCAGAGGAAGTTATGCATATTATAGGAAGCTAGACTCACTCTTAGTACATTATCCAGAAAAGCCAAAACCACTGCTAACAAATTGTGCAACTTTGTTTGATTTCTTGAGAATCATCTTTGTAGGTTATCTGATAATTTTTTTTCTTTTTCTTTTAAAGATGTGGGATACAGTTCAGGGTTAAGTATACAAATGTTTATTACACAGGTACTCTTGTTGGTGAGGTGTGCCCCTCCCTCCTCTGACAGTTTCCCTCAACTGCCAATCCCACCACCCCCCCGCCCCTGACAATCCCTTTCTTATAGTATTATGATAATTGTTCAAGGTCCGCTTATGAGTGAGAACATATGGTACTCTGTTGTGTTTCTGTGATAGACTACTGAGTATGATTGACTCTAAATCCATCCAAGTTGCTGCAAAGTCCATACGTTTGTCCTTCTTTATGGTTGCATAATATTCCATCGTGTACAAGTACCACACTTTTTTAATCCAGTCCAGCTTCGATGGGCAGCATGGTTGGTTCCTTGTTTTTGCTATTGTGAATTATCTGATAATTTTTTTTTTTTCTTGAGTTGGAGTCTCACTCTGTCGCCCAGACTGGAGGGCAGTGGCATGCTCCCGGTCACCACAGCCTCGACCTGCTGGACTCTGAAGATCCTTCAGCCTCAGCCTTCCAAGTAGCTGGAACTACAGGCGGGTGCTACCACGCCCGGCTAATTTTTTTGATTTATTGTGGAGATGAGGTCTCACCAAGTTGCCCAGGTGGGTCATGAACCAGCGGGCTCTGGCGATCCACTCACCTCAGCCTCCCAAAGCACGGGATCACAGGCTGAGTCACCGAACCTGGCTTATCTGATAATTTTTAAGTGATAGGTTTTTTTTTTTCTTATGACTTTTTGATGCTGTGCTTTTAACTTTATTTGCAATAGAATTAAGATACATTTTACATTTAGAATAAGCAAGAATTTTCAGGGCAATTTTTTGCACATTTGTTTTCTGATCTTTTTAATCCCCAAATACTCAAACTCTTTCTTATTTATTAGTTAACTTTTATCAATTAGTTATTCTTAAAATAGTTTCCAACTAGTATATACAGATATTTAAGCTTACCACTTCTCTTTTTCATTTACCACCATTAAAGGCATACCAGAGGTTATGTTTTTCAAGTTTCTTGTTCTAAGTACTTAGACCTGCCTCCTTTTTTTGTTAAAAATATGCTAGACAGTCTATGAAAACCCACGTGAAAGTTGATGTCTTTGGAGATTAAGTAAAAGCTGCTTTACCCATTATTTTTCTATTTCTTGCTCTACTACGCACCCAGTTAATGAGCTTGACATAAGATTATTTTACCCAGCTATTTACTTTGAAAAATTATAAGTAGTCCATTTACAGAAAATAATTATAGAGAGGTGAAAACGAAAAGTAAATCTCCTCCTTCTCACTGTGTCTCCTTTGGCACCAGCTCCCAAGCCTAAATTTCTTCTGTTTCCACATTTTCTTAATGGCATATAAGCATAGGCATGTATTTGTAAACATGTGTTTTATAGAGTAGAATCTTTTAAGTTCAAGTTGTATAACATTTCTGTCTCCACTGTGTATGCCTCCTTCCTGTGTGGACTGTGGTATGGGATAAACAGCTCTCAGGAGGATATACATATTCAGTAAAGTAAGGATACATTTCAGAGGGACCAAGGAGCTAGAAGTGCAGAAGCAAAACATTGAAAAGCATACATAATTACACTATCAAGTTAACAAATAGTGTTTGCTAGATTTATATGCATCATATGTGCCAAAGTGTCCTGGTGGTCAATACAAAAAGGAAGACATAGTCAGTCATATTATTACTTTTCTAGTCTGAAAGAAGGAAGTATGGCAAGTTCTTGGAGGGAAACTTTCCTTTTTTTTTTTTTTGAGTTGGAATCTTACTCTGTCACCCAGGCTGGAGTATAGTGACATGCTCCCAGCCACCGCAGCCTCTACCTGCTGGGCTCAGGCAATCCTTCTGCCTCAGCCTTCCAAGTCACTGGAACTACAGGTGTGCGCCACCACACCCAGGTAATTTTTTAAATTTATTGTGGAGACGAGGTCTCACCATGTTGCCCAGGCTGGTCTCGAGCCTGTGGACTAGACAATCCTCCTGCCTCTGCCTCCCAAAGTGCTGGGATGACAGGCGTGAGTCACTGCACCCAGCAAGTCTGGAATTCTTAAGTTTCCATGGGGGACCTTTCTATTAGGGTGCTGGGGGCTATGTCTGTTGAGGTAGGGTAGTGAAAATGGCAGGTGGTAGTGAGTGCTTGGTGAGGGACTGAAATGTATCCAGCTCCGTAATGTGCACTCAGGTCCAGCTACTAATGCATGGGACCTCTTTTCAAAGGTTAAGTAAGAATTTAAAGATGGCGACAGCAGAACAATTAAGTCGAACCTGGGGGGAGGGTTCTGAGTGGGGCCTACTGAGTTTAAGCCCATGTCTGTGAAGCAGACCCCATGTGCTTTGAGGTCCTCGAGCACATCCAAGGCCTTCGAGGAGTGGAGCGGGCTAGTGGGGAAGTGGAAGGTGGTGCCTCATTCAGGGATGGGTCTCTCTGGGGAGTTCCCTCTCGTTGCTGCTGCTTTGGGAAGGAGGCTTGATGGTGGACTAGGATGTGGCCTATTCGGGAGAGGTGGAGTGTGGGGGAAGGGAAAAGGATTGAGGAGGAACACTGGAGATGTGACTGGAGAGCTGATGCATTGACATTGAACATGGCATCAGGCCCTTACACGAACAGATCTGAGGTGAAGTGAGGGGATTCTTTACCTTGGAACGTGGAGCCATGGGAGTAGAGAACAGAGAAAAGGAAGCCTGTGCTTACAGCTCCTTAAAGGTGTTAGGATGGAGGGAACCACAGTTTCTTACTGGAGCATACAGGAGGGGCGCAAAACTCAGCTTTGTGGTCCAGGGTGTCAGGAAAGGCTTCCTGGAGGAGGTGGAACAGAGAGGAGTTCTGGGAGGTGAGTCTAGGGGGAGAGCTGGATGCCCAGGTACTGTTGAGCCTTTTGGATGAATGCTGGAGGGGTATGGGAAACCACGGAAGGTTTTCAGGAGGTAGCATGGTAAGGTTTGTATTTGCTGAAGTATTTTCCATGTTACCTTGTAGAAGTGGTTCACAAAGTGTGGTCCCAGGACGAGCAGCTTTGGTCTCACCTGTGAGCTTCTTAGAGCTGCAGATTCATGGGCCTTATCCCAACGTATTAAATCAGATCTCTGAGGATGGGCCAGAAACTGTCAGAATGTGCTCTCCAGGTGATTCTTATGCATGCTAAAGAAGTGGGGTGGACAGGACTTAGAAAGTGTTTACTAGTGGGGGGGGGGGCGGG
>NW_007256219.1:628128-631875 GCF_000164805.1 Carlito syrichta | reverse complement strand
CAGGGGAGGGAGGGAGGGGCACACCTCATCAACAAGGGAACCTGCATGATCAACCTTTGTATACCTAACCCTGAATTGTACCCCACATCTTTATAATAAAATTGTTTTAAAAAGACAAATACTTTATGAGTCTGCTTATATGTGTACTCAAATTCATATAAACAGAAAGTGAAATGGTGAGGGGAAAAAAAGAAAGTGTTTTCTGTAAATCCTTTATTTGTCTGATGAGAATGGGGGGGGGGCAGCGTGAATAAGTAACTTTCCAAAGATCAAACTAGTGGTGGTTGCTAATTAAGAAACACCAGTCTCCTGACTGTGCCCGGTCTTTCTGTCATGGAAACTTCCCAGGCAGTGAGAAGATGATCACAGCCTTTAAAAAGGAAGATGTAATTATATGCTTTATTACCTTTGAAAAACAGTGCTAACAAAAGTACAAATGGAAATAGGCAAATAATGTGATGCATGGAAATGATTGAGATGTAATTTCTGGTTGTATCGCGTTTCCTATGCCATGCATAGTGTGTTCGTGTGTCTCTGAGACTGGAATGAGGAAGGAGGAAGTGGCTGTTATCTTTACTTAAGCTAATTATTCTCTAAGCAGTGATTTGCTAGAGCTATGGCCTTGGGTAAAATATTTCATCTCTCTGAGCCTCAATTTCCTTATCTATGAAATGGGGATAATGGTTGGTATTAACCAACCCAACGTAGTTGTTGGAATAAAGTACCTTATGGGAAAGTGTTTTGTAAGTTGTAAAGCATCATAAATGTGAATGATCTTGTTCATATCACATAATCTGAATGCAAATCCAATCATCTAGCAAACATTTATTGAGCATATATTATGTAAAATATTGTAAGTGTAGACTTTTAAAAATGTGTTCTTGTTCAGAAGAATTACACAATCTTTTGAGGTAGTTTCCTAAGTTATTCACATTTTTACTCAGTAGGAAACCCATTCAAACAGTATGAAAAATTTTGGTTTGAAATTTGTAATTCTGTGTTTTAGATTGAATTTTGCCTAGTCAGTCTAGGTAAAATGACCTAACCCTAGCCCTAACCCTAACCCTTCTACCCTTATTATTAATTTTAGTAGGGATACTTAACCAATGTATCGTGAGATGGTTCACTATGCTTTAATGTTTTTAACGCTATCCTTTAAGAGGTGATTCAGTTTACAAATTAAATGAGTGTATAATCATTTGAGTAACCTTCCAGAAAAGCAACAAAAGTATATGGATACTTTTAAAGTGAAATTAAGTTAATGAGTGGCTTATGTGACTCGTCAAACCTTAAAGTGAATTGGAGTCATTTTGCTTCCATCATTTAGACGTAAATATCCTGATTATTAATATAGGCCTTTTGATTTGCCCATGTAAGCAGGTCATAGTCATTCCTCATAGCTGTATGTAGGCTAGGATAGCTCAGGAACGTATTAATTTGTGCCTCTTACATGTTTAAAATGGTTCATTTTTAAGAAATGCCCACTTATCTTTAGATGTGGCATTTATTCTACAATAAATGGTCAGTTTATTTGCATTAACACAGAGGCCATATTCCATTTAGTACTGGCTAAATTGCAGTTGCCAGTAAAGTCCAGTAGTACATTATTCTGATGTGAATATTCGAGTCAGTTGAGAGATTACTCTTTAAATGCTTTAATCTTTCAAGTGTCAATTCTTTCTCAATGCTGAAGATCTTTCTAAAGTGCATACTTCCTTTTTTAATTATAATATTCATGTCCTACTTAACCATTTTCAATAACCATGTGCTGTAGTGTTCAACTCGATTTTCTTGTGGGGTCCTGGAGTGGGCTGGTATAGAGGGACCCCCAGCTGGGGAAGCATGGGAGATGAGAAGACTGTCAGACAATTGTGCAGGGTGGATGGCACAATCTCCAGCATAAATGCGTACCTTTTTGGCCATTATTCTCTTCAATGCCTTTGATTTGCTTTGCCCCTGACTCTGGATTCTGTCTTCTGGATTAAATTGCAGTTTGTCTAGTTCCTTCCCTTGAGTAACTACACCGGTTTTTTTTGTTTTTTTTTTTAAGGTAGACAATGAGATCGTCAAAGCTTTTCTCTGTTTTCACTATTTTTCACAGGAGTGTCATTTTTAAGTCAGTAGGATTATTTTGTTTTGCTTTGTTTCTTAACCACTGTAGACTCAATTTATATATCCTCTATATCCTGTTTCTGTTCATTCTATGCTGTTTCATACTATTGGTCTAGGAAGAAATGAGTTTCTTTTTAAAAAGCTCCCGGATCCATTTATATCTGAAACCAGGTTGTTGCTTGAATGCAGTTTTCTAGTTTAATTCTAATCCTGGGTTTAAAAAAAATAGCGCAGATAATATTACTGCTAATCACACAATTATTTTTGAACATAATATTGCGGGGCATTAAGTTAAGGGCAGTCTTATTTGCAAACGAAAGATTTCAACCTTATTCCTGTTTTTGTTTTTTTTCTTCCAGGTTGCGGTGATTCTTAACATGCTAAAAATATATGTATGTAGCTAATACTCTAAATTTTTAGGGGATAATTGTTGAATATCTGACTTTCAAATCACACAGACACAAAATCGTCACGTACACAGAGTTGCACAATTTCAGTACAATTTCAACCTGTTGATCAGACTTTCCTTGAGTTTCACTGAGTCAAAGGTGAATAACTTTCCAGAAAATCTGCAGTGTATGAGATGCAATTATTTTGATACATATTCAGACTGACTCAAATGAAATTTGGAGACGAATGATGTTTTCTACTATACTTTATTATAATAATCTCTTCTGCTTGAAATTGTATTCTTTGGCCTCATAGGAAGTGGCAGATCCTTATAACCAATTTGTGGTTTCAGCAATCAGAAGTAACTGACCAGTGATGCTGTTTATATTTGGCTGGGAATTTAAGGAGACTGTGTGTGTGTGTGTGTGTGTGTGTGTGTGTGTGTACACACGTGTGTGTGTGCTTACATTTTAGTGCATTTTCCACATAACTGAAATGCCAAAAACAATTCTGAATCTTTGGTATTCTTAACCTCAAAAGTTTTAATCTCTTTTTAAATTCTTTTAAAAAAAATATTTTAAAGGTTTTAAATTATTTTTTGCAAAACTTAAAAAAAACCCAAACTTTTGTCTTCACAGTGAAGCAGATGGAAAGGTAGATAACTTCATCGTAAAAGTGTTCAAACACTCTGCATGCACTGTTTTACTTGTACAACTTGGATGGCTCTCTTTATATTTAGTTTCATTCAAGTTTTCCAGTTTTAATTCTAAAAAGGAAGCAAAATGCTGAATCCTTTCACCAAAGGAAAATGTTTGTAGTGTCATGAAAAATGAGAACAGATGGTATTGTAAAACTTTGGGGAGAGGTACAGCACTCCATTGAAATTGTTAGGTAAAGTCAGAGACAAACGCGTAGCTACCAATTGTTGTAGTTATTTATGTGACTAAATTCAAATATGTAAAGCGAGAAGTGTGAAAGGTGGGATTTTGCTTTTTATATGAAATACAAAGCATTTTTCTAGTTTACAGTCCAGACTTTACTAACCGGATGCCCAAGCAACCAGGTTTTCACTGGAAAAAAGAGTAATCTGGAAAAGCATTTGTAGTCACTTAAAATGTGTTCTATAGCCAGGTTCGGTGGCTCAGCCTGTAATCCTGCACTTTTGGGAGGCTGAGGTGAGTGGATTGCCTGAGCCCGCGGGTTCAAGACCGCCTGGGCAGCGAGACCTCATCTCTACAATAATCA
>NW_007256219.1:590039-627998 GCF_000164805.1 Carlito syrichta | reverse complement strand
AGGCCTCTGCTTCTCCACCCCCACCCCCCCCACTTTTAACTAAATTAGCTTTGCAGTGTATCAGGCTTGGGTTGTGGGAGGATGCATTCACTTTTCCCCACACAGTTCGGATTGAGCAGCAAAGCATCCATTACCAATGCCATATCCAAAGTGACGTTTCCATACAGGCTGCCTGCTGTTTCATTCATAACCACAAAACAGACTGAAATGACTTTCCTTCTTTTTACAACTTGCAAAGAGTTAATGGACTGTGCTGGCCCCCTGCCAAAACCTTGAAGAAACTTTATTAATGTGTTATGAGGCTGGGACACCATAGTGTGGGATTTTATTGGTTATTCATCTTAATGAATAAAAATATGTATGCACAATTAAAGCCACATTCTCTAGCAATTGCCTTCTAATAAATGTTGAGTCTTTGTCAGTGCTTGTCGATGAATTTTCTTATCAGTTGGGACCCTTTTCCTTCGAAAACCCAAAGCCATCAGCAATCCAATAACACGGATTTTGTTTAAAGAAATACCAGTGTAGTATTCCAAAGGAATAATTATTTTAAATATTTAAATACTTTTTAAAAACACCTTGTGAAAAACCTCGTTATAATGTGAAGCAGTATTTTTCATATATTTAAGCAGCTGGGCTATGGTGTCTTGATGATTCATAGGACGGAGGCCGCATCATTTTGCTGTAGATCATATGAACAAGTGAGTGACTAGCCAGTAAAAAAAAAAAAAAAAAAGAAAGAAGGAAATGTCTGTCTATTCTAACATGCCGGTTATCAGAAAACATTTCATTTTTATTTTCGTACAATTTTATTGTGCATTAATCTCTGGCATTTTCACCTTCCACCTTAGGGTTGGAGTATTGCAAGGAAGAAGTGAAGGCAGACTTTATATCATGTTGTAAACTGAATAAAAAAATCAACAGACTGAGCGAGCTGTAGCTATTTGGGAAAAAGATGAATATTTTTGCATGTTTTGCATATGTGCCTTGTCCTCCCAGTAGAAGACGATGCATCTTCAAAACATTGCTGAATGGTCTTTGGTTTACAAGAATAACCCTACATACCCAAAGATGAGGAAAACTTCCAGGATGTTTTTTGGCAAAGTGATTGTTATATTATAGTCATTGGAATAGGGGAATTTTATACCACTCTATCAAAAGTACTGGAGAAGAGTCATTAAAAAAAAAAAAAAAAAAAGCTCTGCTAAGTAAAAATACCAAGAGAATGAATACATGACACTTCTCGAGTACTAAAATAAAAGTTCAAGCTATGCTTGTTTTTTGTGAATTTGATCATAATTCATACTAACATCTCTGAGGCGTAAAGTCATTTCTGGGTTTTGCCTTTAGTAGAAATGAGACTCATCCAATGTTCTTGAATTAGCAAAATTGAAAATAAGTGTGATTTCTTTCTCTTTTGGACGATTTAACCTTGATGGTGAACTGAAGGCCAACTGAAATAAAAAATATCTGAACAGCCACACAAGTTGACATCTTTGGTTTACTCTTTCAAGTCTTTTATTCACACAATATATTGCTTTGGGGTACAGAGGAGTCAGACCTTGCCCTGAATTTTAAAAAAATGGCCTATCTTGAGATTCTTAAAAATCAGATTACAAATATGAGAATGAATGTTGAAAGTGGACTTTTAAGTGACTTTTGGGGGACAGAGCTATTTAGGGCATGGGAAACAATCTTTCAATTTAGAGCTTCTACACTGCATGTGGTTTGCTGTCTTCCAACTGGGGAATCGTAATTGTGCTGAGGCACTTGAATGCAACAGTGCTGTGCTACCTGGGACTAGCCCCCTGAGTCGAAGCAATGTTTTTTGTTTGTTTGGGATTTTTTGAGTTGGAGTCTCACTCTGTTGCCCAGACTGGAGTGCAGTGGCCACTCCCGGCCACCGCAGCCTCGACCTGCTGGGCTCCGGCGATCCTTCCGCCTCAGCCTTCCGAGTAGCTGGAACTACAGGCACGCGCTACCACGCCCGGCTGATGTTTTCATTTTTATTGTAGAGATGCGGTCTCGCCAAGTTGCCCAGGCGGGCCTCGAACCCGCGGGCTCAGGCAATCCACTCACCTCAGCCTCCCAAAGCGCGGGATTACAGGCTGAGCCACCGAGCCCGGCTGGAAGCAATGTTTGAACTGGCTCTCCAACGTCTTTGAGTCTCCATTACCTGCATACGAACAGGTGGGGAAAATCATGTTGGTGGGCCTTTCAGGTGGCGACCGGAACTAGCTCTCCTCGGAGGTCTTGCTGCCTCTGTGGAGAAACAACCAGAACCTGAACCCTGGTGAAGCCCATCTAAGGCGGCGGCAACCTTCCTGTGAAACATGACGCATGGCAGAAGTCGGACTGTCATGTACACGATGTGGCTTAGAGAAGGAATAACTTGATCCTGCGGTGAAAGTCTCAGGACTTTGGTGGGAGATTAGGAAGTTTGTAGGGAACGAAGGATGCAGTGGCTTTGCAGAGAGTGCTGGTGTTCACGGGTTATCACTGGCCCGAGCTGCTCGGTGCTGAGCTGGCCCTTTGCCTGTCGGCTTTCACTGACTCGGTCCGCAATTTTGTTGCATGCCGTGGGCAAAAGGGGTTTTCTGGCCTCATCCTCGTCCCAGTTTGTGCACATTGACCAAACTGGAACATAAACTGACCACAATCAGCACCCTCCACTGAAGAGAGACTCTCGCCGGGCAAACTGGAAAGTTGTGTGTCAAAAATTAGAAAAATGGACAAAGAACCCTGAAATGGTAGAGGTAAAACTTCTACCCAGACTGCATTTCTTATTCTGCCTGGCCATGACACCCCTAATTGAGGGGGACAGTAATTTAGTTTGAACTCTGGAGTCAGATGGGCTTGGGCTTAATTCCTGGCCCTTAAAGTTATTCATTGAATAGCCTCGGGCGAATGTTTTCATAATGTTAATGTTAATGCAAGGATGCAATCTATGTGTACTGTAGTATCGAGAATAGTATTGAGTGATATGTAACAGTCTATTGAGAAATACTGTAATAGTATATCGAGAACAGTATTGTAACTATGTGCTCCAGAACTGGTAGCCTTACTATTATTTTATTACTGTTCATTCACAAGATATTTGCTGACAAAGAGGAGGATAAGCTAATATTTTAAGCATGTACAGTGTGTGGAATATTAGGGCTTTGCACACCTAATTGCCATTTATCCTCTAGTATCCTTTCAGGTAAACATAGCAATTTTATATGCACTACATGACCTTGTGTACTCAGTGACACATAAAGCGTAGGACTTCCAAAAACTTGTATTCTAGGTGGGGATACAAAATGTACCCACTGGGCAATCTGTACCAAAAATGAATGGAACAAGAAACAAGCAAAATCTGAACCCATCTCTTAGCTTCTCTGTGAAGCATGCTGTTGTAAACTCATTCACCACCACTGATGGGAATTTACATCATTCCACGTTCTGTTCCTAGTCACCCCTGATGGGACTTTACTTCGTGGTAGAAGACTGTCCTTTCGGTTGATAATCCGAATAAAAATATAAAGTGTGGATGCTAGTCAGAGTGGTGTCGGAGGCTAATCCTGAATATGTCTGCAACCATCAGCTGTCTTGTGAAAAGGTGACAGTTTAGAAAAGACCATTTCACTTGTGCTTCATGAGCGAAGTTTATAGCCACCGGCTTCAGATTGTTTGATTTTCACCCACTCCCAGGATTAGGAAAGGGAAAAATCTGCCAGTTGCAAATGCTCTGTATTTAATAGCACAGGGTCCCTCTGCAGGTATCAGGTGATCAGCATTTATTGAATTCTTCTGTTTGTTCAGCAGATTGCTTTAAAATTTGGGAACTCTTGGGGAAGAAAAGCTAACAAGTTTGCACGAGCAAACCATGAAATCGCATGAAAAGAAGGAAAATTAGTGAAAGTTTAAGAGTGTTAGTAAGTTACCGGTGAACTAGAGATATTTTTGAATACACCAACTCTGGTTCACCAGTCTGCTAAGAATGGCCTGTTGTTATACAGCTGTGTGACTGATTGTTTTGATAACTAATTAAACAAGGCTAAATGTCCTTAAATATCTTTTTTACAGCAACAAAATAATGGTGAGAAATTATACTGCTGTAAAAAGTCCAGGGAAAGTGTGTGTGTGTGCGTGCGTTTATGTAGTCCAGGTCAACACTGAAGACAGTGTTCAAAACATGCCATTAAAGATAGATACATTATACATTATATTTTTTCTTTTATAATTTGGATGTTAAAAAAAACGAAGTAAAAAATATTGGTGTGGCTGTGCTGAGTGTGTGGATATATAATGAAAGCTATAAAGATTGAACCTTTAGTGAATAAGCACCGTGAGTGTAATGAATACCACTAGTCTGTGTCAACATTATGGAATTCATCTTTCACCTCTGAATTATCTTTCAGCAGAGGCAAGAATGTTGGATTCAGTTGAAGCTTAGAATTACCGAACCATTATCACTGCCAATGATGATTACAGGATAGTACACCAGTCCTAATGTGTCTCTCACCCTGAGCTTAAACTTGTGGAACACTCTAAAGAAAAATCCACTGACCTCATTCTGCAAAATTTAGCAGCTGTGGACACAGCATTTCAGCTGAGATTTAGATTTAATAGAGAAAAATAGGACAGAGGCAATACACACCTTGCAAGATCCAGGTATACATATGACGTACTTTTAAGTCGATTCTTTGTTTTGATATTCCAACTATGAACAAATCAGTATATCGTCAGTTCCATGCAGTCCCGGCCTCCCTGCCTCCCTGTCTTCTTCCCTCTCTTCCTTCTTTCTTACTTCTGTCACTCTTTCGGCCAACCCTTGGAACTTACATAGACTACGGATTTGATCTCAGTTTTCCCAGTTAGCTGGGGTTTGTGCCATAGACGTGGCTAATTCCTTGAATTTTGAGGCCATAGAAGGGTGTGAGAAGGTTTTGTTTTGCTTTGTTAATGTTATTTTAACGAAGTAAGAGAAGCGGAGCCTTTTAAAGGCTATAAAGGAAATAAGTTAATTTGGGGGGAGTTTCATTTTGCATACACATATGCTTTGATAGAGTCTGTACAGTTCATGTCAAAATCATCCCACTGCAGACATCGACTTTGCTCATGCCTCTCTAAAGTGTGTCTTCATACGGTCAGGAGTTTTTAATGTTACCTTCCCCCCGCCCCAAAATGAAACAAGTCTCTTTCATCCAAAAGCACCGTGGGCACATATGTGTGACTGAAATGTCCAGGCAAGTGGAATTTCCTAAAAGACCCCTTGTCCCCCTGTTCTAGCTGGTGGTGCCCCAGCACTGCTTTGTGGGCAGTTTTTCAAGCAGCTTTAACAATAGCAAGAAAAAGTTGCAGCTCCCAGCCTTATTGATGTGGGAAGTGCACTTGGGGGCTCCCTCTAGGACAGACTCTGGACCCCGCCCTGGGAGCCGGGCTGGCCTTTGCCCCTGGCCAGGCGGTCCCAGGCCGGCGACATTTCAGGAGGCCGCTTGGCAGCCATTTTAGAGCCTGCCCGCGCTGAGAGCTCCTGGCTGCCAACACTGCAGCCACTCCGTGCCAAGACACTCTTGGCAGTGGAGATAAACTTTGTCGAGATACACAGTCCAGAAATATCTTATAATTACAAAGCACAGGGGGCAGAATGTTTTTACAATACAGCTGTGCTAATGTAAACATTTAATTTGGCAGCCCTCTCCACCCACTTTTCAATTAACCGGGTTTATGCAGATACTTTAGGTCTGTAATAAACTTTATTGCTACTTCTCTTAGAGTACAGTTTATGAAACCCAGATTGGAGGGGCTTTTTTGAGGGGTTTTCCATCCATTTGGGAAAGCACACTGGGAAGGGGACATGGCCGGGAAGGGGAAGGGGAGCGTTCTGTCTCAAAGATGCCACAGGCCTGGCTTCGCTGAAACAGTTGCTTTAGGGGGAGGGAAAATGTGGGGGCTGTCTTTGTTGGCTTCCAAAGCATGCAAGGGGATATTAATAGAAGGAGGTAAAATCACTTATGTCGCTGCAAAAAGATACTTGTGTTAGTGATCATTAAAGAAGATAAATGTCCCCTGCAATGCATGAGACTGTTTCAGAGATAAGTTCCCAATAACAGTTCTTGCAGATATAATTATAATAATCGTGTTATCGCCGTGATAATTATTCTTATAGAATGAGAGAAATAATTTTCTATGTAAAGTAGCATTCAACTGTTCAGCTCACAAAGCTAGTCAATAGATCCTTTTCTGTTAACCTAAAAAATGGAGGAGGTCACGGAGTTTTATAGCTAAATTTGGCTTTAATTGACTTTGTAAAAGGAATTTTTTCCCCCTAAGGAAATGTGACATCACAACTTGTAATATCTCTTTGTATAGATTTGCTTACATGTTTCTCAGGTAATTATCAAAAACCATATAAATGCCATACATTTGGATAGTCTTTTAAAAGGCAAAGAAGGCTTCAACTTATATTTTCATGTCTGTCCATTTAGAAACTTTGCCTTGGTCATGGGCTTTAAAAATTAGCTTTTTTTTCTTAGGGGGATGGATTTTAGTAATGGAAAACCAATTCTTATGGTGTTTTCTCCCAGGACTCCTTTTGAGACCTTCATTTAGTCTGTCTATATCAATATTCTAGAAAGGGGTGTAACCATAATGTAATTTTCAGCATGAAGTAGCATTTGACTCTTCCACTTCCAAACTAGTCAGTAGACTTCTTTCAGCTGTCCTGAAAAACAGTAGAGGGCAGAGAATTTTAAATCTGTGGTTTCCTCATTTTAGAGTTTCATTATTTTATGCTGCTATAGCTGTTGTGCCATCATATCACCTTTACACGTTCTGCTTATCACAGATGAACAAGGCATTTGCTGTCTGTACCTTTTATTCTTTCATGTTTTAGTTGTTACAAGCAAAAATCAGACTAACAAAAATGAGACTGTTTCAGTACTAAATCTTTGTATGTGTGTGCGATAAAAAGTGTTCATTTTATTTTCAAAATGTAACGATGGTGACTTCTACTTATCTGTACGTTTTAAACAGCTCAGTTTACCTGCTAGCAAGTGAAGGAAAGTCAGCATAGTACAGAATAAACTGTAAACTGCATGAAGGCAAGAGCATGTCATGCTTTATTCACTCTTGTAGAGTGAGTTCCAAGGATGATTCATGGAGCATTGCAGGTGTTCAATCCTTTAAAAAAAAACCTAGACAGTCTGGGTTCGGTGGTTCAGCCTGTAATCCCAGTTCTTTGGGAGGCTAAGGCGAGTGGATTGCCGAAGCCCGCAGGTTCAAGACCAGCTCCGGCAACTCGGCGAGACTTCGTCTCTACAATAAATCAAAAATTAGTCGGGCATAGTGGCACATGCCTGTAGTTCCAGTTACTTGGAAGACGGAGGCGGAAGGATTGCCTGAGCCGGGCAGGTTGACACTGGGGTGGCTGTGAGTGTGCCACTGCACTAATGTCATAAGTACACATCAGAATCAGAATATTGAGTGTAATTACCTTTATAAACTGGTGAGCACATTATGACTCTTTCTTTCAGATTGTTGTGTCTTTCTTTTGGAAATGAATGTTCTTTGTCTTCGTTTCTTCATGGATAGTATATTCAAGATAGCATCCCTTATACAGTTTAAATAGGTTCCTAAAATTATGCAAGGTAAGTTGGGATACAGGAGGTCACACTCTTGGAGGAAGCAGTGTACAATCACCCAACCAGGATGCACTGGTAAAACTCTATATTGGAGTATGAGCAAGGTGACATGGGCCCTGAGGGGTGCCCTCATTGTCTGGGGCAATGATGTCCAAGAAAGATGTAATAGGTGGATGAAATTCAACACTTTTGAAAGATGAATTAGGGTTATCTTCTAGCAGAAAATAAGGGATATCCCCAGAATAGAAACCATATGAGCAAAGGCATAGAGACTGCAATTGCACAGCATATTCTAGAAATTTTAAGAAGAGTTCCAGAGCTTAGGTGTTAGGAAGTTGGGTATTGGTGTGAAAAGGGGTAAAATGTGATGGGTTTGTGTGGGAGATGAGGCTAGGCTGGGGCCAGATTATGGAGAGTCTTGAATGCTGTACTAAGCAGGCTACAGATTGTTCTAGGCAATAGGGAGCCATGAAGGTGTTTTCAGGAGTGAAATGTTGAGAATCCTGGTGGCTGTACAGAGGGTGGAGTCTGGCTATCCTGTGAAGAATGAAGCATAAGGGCCTGAGGAAACAGCCTGTGGAGGTCAGAGTATGAAGGCTTAATAAGGGACTTAACTGTTGGGATGGAGATGAGGGCATGGGCTTGAGAGGTGGAGTCTGGGCCAACAACCAAATGTGAGGCTTAGGGAGACGGGGGTTTCTGGAATGTTTCCAGCTTGGGAAACAGAGTGGCTGTAAGGTAGGGAATGAGGACCGGGACCAGTGAGAGTGTGCAGAGGTTGTGCGCCAGCAACATCAGGAGGGGATTTGTGGTTCAAGGAGAGGTCAGGGCTAGGTATAGAGAGATGGAGTCCTCCAAAAATGGGTCATATTGGTAAATATAGAACTGGTTGAGTTTGCTCGGGGGAACATACAAAGATAGGAAGATGGGCTAGGGAACAGGCGGTCTTGGGGATCACCAACATTTCCCGGAAATACAGAAGAGAAGGGGATAGCAATCTAGATTGGAAAGGAACCCCAGAAAGGAAGGCTTACTACTAGAAAGGAGAGATGCCCTGAAGGAAAAAAGATGGAAAGTTTCAAAAGTTAGGGTTCGTGTGAAAAGTCGATTAAGTAGAGCCTGGGAATGGTGAGGCCATGTCTTATAGAAATAGACATTTTTAGGGTTAAGATACACATCTGGACCTATTGACCCTGACTGCTAGTGCTGGGCCTGAAGATTATCATTTTCTAATCTTGGGGGGTGATCAGGTAGTATGTGGGTTTTGGTCTTGTGTATTACTCCTCAGTGCAACCTCATCGATACAGATTCAAGTCATACTGGGGTCCTGGGTTCCTGAAAGGATGAATAGTCTATTGACTTGAAGAAACTTCTAGAAGAAAGCAATGGATTGTTTACTTCTAATTTTTGTCCTCTGTCCGTTCTGAGGAGGAAATGTGCATTTTCTTTTTCCGTCAGATTTCACTGATGGCTACTATATTTTAAGGAGAAGTGAATCTGAAATTTTGGTGTGAGTTTTGGAGAAGGCACGAACAGTTTCACAGGAGATAAAATGAAATGTGTCCAACCACCCCACACACCCCTTTAAATTGCTCTTAGCAAGCCTTCAGATCTTCCCCAGGGGGAAATTACACTGCAGGCCCCAGGTCTGGGATTCACCCTGTTAGCAATGGCGACCAGGAGCAGTTTATTTGCACAGTCCCCTCTGCTCCCCGTCTTCCTGTGAGATTCCCCATTTTAACAGTAAAAGACTCAGAAAGTGGTGGTGGTATGCTAATACCTACAGAATTGCATTAGCAAATACAATTGAGCTAACTGAATGTCAATAAAAACGATCGCTGACTGGAAAATGGGCTAGAGCTTGGCCTCTCCCTGGACATCCTAAAGGGTTGTGTGTGCGTGTGTCTTTTAGTGCCTGGACCCTCCAAATTGATTGAAGTTCATACCCCATATGCAGTGTGGACTCGAGAGTTTCCTTTAAATGGAAATAAACGAGCAAGAAGAAGCTTTATTAGTTAAAATCAAAAGCATCCATAGTGAGGCCCAAACTTTGCCTACATGATGACCATCTGTATACCTAACCTTGGATTGTACCCTGCATCTTTAAAATGAAATTTAAAAAATAATAAAAATAAATTTAAAAAAATCAAAAGCATGAACACAGGCGGCCCTTTTAAAAAAAAGCAAAATGTCTGTTGGACTCCAACTCTGACCATTCTAAGATGCTGCCTTACCACTTCCTTAAGGAAACACACACAGGGGCAAATTAAGTTTTCAGAAGTAACAGAGGATCCCGTTTAAGGAGATTAGGGTCTGACATACCATTTAACTTTATCAGGCATTTAAAGCGGAGGATGTACACTGTAGCCGGCTGTGACTTGCCAATTAGCTGGGCTTTCCCCACTGTTTCTGGTTTGGCAGCAGCGAGGCGGTTCACCCTGCTGCACTGCTGCCTGCCAAGGACACATGGCCAGCTCCCGGCTTCCTGTCTTCCTCTTTGTGTCCTGGTCTTGCCTTCCAGGGAGCTGCCAGGGCACCATTGCCAAAAATCTTCCTTCGGAAAGGTCAAGTAACCTCAAGTCACCTATGCCAATATTTGTGTTTTCTTTTTGATCCTTCTGTGCTCGACTTGGAGAAAACTGCCTAACTAAATGTGCAGAGTGGAACCTGGGGTCACTCTGGATCACTTGGATAAAGCAAAGTGCCCAAAGAATCCCTTGGCCAGTCAGGGCATGATGCTTCGAGGAGACTTCTATTTAAAGCTCTGTGAAGTGTGATAAAGTTCAGAGTGGTTCAGTGTGGATTTGGATTTAGCTGCTTTTTAGGACTCACTGTACACATGTGATTTTTGGCCAAAGCTGGTGCATCACATGGCGGGGAGCGAGAGAAAAGTGGAGATCGGTTTTGGCTTAAAGGCTGCATTTTTGTTTGTTTGTTTTTTTAGGACTCTATAGTCACATGCTACTTTCTGCTTTCCAGTTTGGTGCCTGCGAACAAACATTAGCAGCCAAGTCCCTTGTCCCGGGGCTGAGAACAATGTCCGAGATTTAGCTGGGGTGCTTGTTGGAAGTGCCACTTTCCTGGCCTGGCCCTGCTGTACAAATCCCAGTCCTTGCCCGCCAGGCCTAGGAATCTGAATTTTAATTTGCATCTCAAATGCTTCCACGGCTCACTAAAATTTGCGGACTGAATGTGTCACTGATTGTGACATGACAATAAGGCAAGTAGCATTTATTGTTATGCTACAGCAAATAACCCCGTGTTTCCTTCAAGTGATCTTTGCTGACACCTGTGCTTAATTGATTATATGCAAATCTCCACCTGTAACAAATACTTTTCTTTTTTTTTTTTTGAGTTGGAGTCTCCCTCTGTCACCCAGACTGGAGCGCAGTGGCCGCTCCCGGCCACCGCAGCCTCGACTTGTTGGGCGCCGGCGATCCTTCCGCCTCAGCCTTCCCGGTAGCCGGAATTACAGGCACGCGCTACCACGCCCGGCTGATTTTTTGATTTATTGTAGAGATGAGGTCTCGCTGCCCAGGCGGGTCTCGAACCCGCGGGCTCAGGCCATCCACTCACCTCAGCCTCCCAAAGGCGTGGGATTACAGGCTGAGCCACCGAGCCTGGCTTAACTTTTCTTTTTTAAAAAATTTATTTATCTATTATTATAAAGATGTGGGGTACAATTCAGGGCTAGGTATACAAGCTTTGATCATGCAGGTACCCTTGTACAAATACTTTTCAGAAGGCTGAAATTTTTTCTAAAAAGGAAAATACAAGAAAATGTATTCAAATACATGTTCCTGGTTTAATCCCCACATTTGAGGGTTTTGTAAAAAATGGAATTTTTTTTCCCTGAAACATAGGCAGCCTTCAAAATGTACTGAACCACTTTGGATGGCTTCCTCCCTGTGGCCCACGCCATGTGCCGTGTGTGATACTCCCTGGAGATGTGCAGTGGGGTGGTCCCCTTGTCTGTTTTGAAAGGGAGGTCCCATGTCTCTCATATTTCATAATGCAAGACAGTACTATTCTTTACTTTGAAGAAAATTTCAGTTGAGGAGTATGGAACTCTTCAAGCGTCTGAAACAGAGCCACCAAGTCTCATGCCTATAGGTATTTAATAGAGGAGACAGTGTATGGTTTTCCAGTACACTCAAGGAAAGTTTTGTCGTTTCCTGTAAAATTGTCTGTCCATAGCACTTTCTTCTTAAACTCTGTTTCGTTTTCCCCGTGTGCCTGCTTCACCTTGAGATGCGCTATCTTTATTGGTGAGAATGGCATAGCCTTGGCTCTTTTTTGTCATTGTTTTGTGGCATTCATAGAGTTGAGTTTAGATTAATTTTTTGTAATTCTGCCATTTTTCTCTTCTAAATTATTTCCAAAATTTGTTAAGGAGCTGCAGCCCCAGGGACACCTCTGACTTTCTGACACGACTAACAAACCCTGCGCTAATTTGGAACACATGTTCTGTCAAAGTTTGCCTATAGCCTTGGGTTCCAAATTTGCAACTTCAGCATCTTCTGTTGAAAAGAAGCAGCATATTTTTTCTTAAACTCCCTTTTGCCTCCCCTTGAACCATAGTATTTTATAACAGTAATAAGGAAATGTGGTTGTGGGTATAATTGCCACAAGGCAATTGCCCCCTAGAGGACTGGTAGAATTTACTTTTCTGTATCTGAGGACTGGGCTCCATCAAGAAGATCCATTTGCAAATAACTCAATTAGAATAATGACAACAATGTCTTTATTTTTATGGCAACTTTCCCTATAGAGATCAAAGTGTGTTAGAGACATCCTATCAGATTCATTGTTCTAATACCCCAGCGGACTGGAATAAAAAGTTTTATTATAGCTTGTTTGAGATAGGGGAGTGAGGCAGAGAGAGGTTAAGCGCCATCCCTGAGGTCACAGAGAAAGTCAGTAGGGGAAAGGCAAGGAATAATCAAGGCTTCCTGTTCCTCTGCGAGTTATCAAGCTACATTCTTTCCCGGTCACTGTGAAGGATCAGAATAAAGCACAGCCTCTTCGGGCAAAATAAACCAACGTAGGTGAACGCTGTTTGAGAATTGTGAAGGTACTGTTGCCACCTTTAGCACTTAGGACAAATGGAAGATCAGAAGGAGCCTTATTATCAGTGTCTGATTGTTCCAATGTATAGGACATGAATTTTACACATTCTTTTTTTTTGAGTGGGAGTCTCACTCAGTCACCCGGACTGGAGTGCAGTGGCCGCTCCCGGCCACCGCAGCCTCGACCTGCTGGGCTCCGGCAATCCTTCCGCCTCAGTCTTCCGAGTAGTCGGAATTACAGGCATGGGCTACCACCCCGGCTGATTTTTTGATTTTATTGTAGAGATGAGGTCTCGCCAAGTTGCCCAGGCGGGTCTCGAACCCGCGGGCTTAGGCAATCCACTCACCTCAGCCTCCCAAAGGCGTGGGATTACAGGCTGAGCCACCGAGCCCGGCCTACACATTCTTGATGGATTGGACCCAAACGAGAAATTACATTTATGATTCTGAACTTAAAAGAATTTCGTGACCAGCCTGGGCAACATGGTGAGACCTTGTCTCTACAGTAAATAAAAATAAAAAAAAATTAGCCGGGCGTGGTAGCACGCGCCTGTAGTTCTGGATACTTGGAAGGCTGAGGCGGAAGGATTGCCGGAGCCCAGCAGCTGGGGTGGCCGTGAGCGTGCCACTGCACTCCAGCCTGGGCCAAAAAAAAAGAAGAATTTCATGAGATTGACAGCAAATTTTGAGCAGGTTAAGAAACAGAAGATCAAGATTATTCTGATTAAATAAACTAACAAAAAACTCATCTAAGCAGTTTGATGTTTTTTCTTTTAAGGTTTTACTTGTAGACTCTGTAGTGTTGAGGGTGGATGTGATGAACTTTGTGAGTGTGTGTGTATGTGTGTGTGAGAGAGAGAGAGAGAGAGAGAGAGAGAGAGAGAGGGAGAATAAGACAATTGGGAGTAAAATTGCTACTAATCTTCCAACCTGATATCAAGGAGCCTTGGAGGACACATTCTCTGGGGAGTAGACACAATTAACTCTGATGGTCTTAATTACTGTTGTTTGCTTTGTGGTTAAAGGTGGTGTATTTTGGTGTAAGGTTTCTGGCCCCTGAAGTGTCCCAAGTGCTAGGCCTGGGAGTGACAGCATTCCTTCCCTTAAATGGGAACTACCTTCCACAAACTAGGAGCTGAAAAATCAGAAATGCCCTCAATTGTATCAGACCTTGCCTTCAAATGAGAAAAAAATGAAAAGTTTGTCAAAAATAAAGCCATATACTTGCAATGCTCTCTCTTTGATTTTTAAAGTTCTAGAGTAAGTTTGTGTTTTCGTCTCCTCTCTTTAACCCAAGTAAATGAAGTTATCTTTCACTTATCATAGATTCTAGCTGGGAATCTCATGGGAGGAGTAATGGTCTTGAGATTATCTCATCGTCACTGCACTTCTTGTGTCTTAATGCTTAATGAATGTTCAGCTGACAACAAATCCAGGTAAACAGGTGAACAGAAAATTAAGTTCAAGCAGTGTGAACATATTTATAAAGTAACATAGAAAGCATTCATCATCTAAGAGCACTGTTAGCATTGTGAATGGACTGAGGAAGTATTTGTTGTTCCCTACCGAGTGGTTGGATTATATCAGTTGATTTACTCCATTTTTGGTAATTGCTGGATGCAGTTAGGGAACTCTCCATTATTATTTTATTTTTATTAGTTTATTTTTGCAAAGGAAAGTTTAAAAAGCATCTCCATTCGCTTCTTACCCCCTTTTGCTTCCTCATGCCCTCACGGGATTCTTTTTTCCCCTTTTGTGTTGTCATTTTGGTTTTCATGGTATGACAGACATATCCATAATGCCACAAAAGATTCCTTCTCAGCGAAAAGAAAGCTGAGCAAAGTTGTCACTCTAAAAACACAGAGATCACATTGAATGGGAGCTAAGGTGAAGAGGAAGCTTTGGCTTTGGGATCTGGACTGGGGTCACAGAGCTTTTGAGTTCTGGTTGGGTCTGGAACCCTGATTTCACTGTGGTCATTTGTAGTGACACTGGGTAAACAAACCTAAGTAAATGAGAAGGAAGCAGCAGCAGAAAAAAGTCTTCTCATTCAAACTTTAGGCTTTCAGGTAAAAGAGAAATTATCAGTTTCTTTGAGATTATTTCTTGTTTCATATGCTTGCATAAATTGGCTGGATACTTAACCCATCTTTATCTCATTAAAGTATCCCAGCTGGGCTCAGTGGCTCAGCCTGTAATCCTGCACCTTGGGAGGCTGAGGTGAGTGGATTGCCTGAGCCCGTGGGTTCAAGAACCGCCTGGGCAACTTGGCGAGACTTCATCTCTACAGTAAATAAAAAACTAGCCGGGCGTGGTAGCGCGCACCTGTAGTTCCAGCTATTTGGAAGGCTGAGGTGGAAGGATCGCCGGAGCCCAGCAGGTCGAGGCTGTGGTGGCCGGGAGCGGCCACTGCCCTCCAGTCTGGGCGACAGAGTGAGACTCCAACTCAAAAATAAAATAAAATAAAGTATCCCTTAGATATAGAGTTTGCTAAAAAATGAAATACTTTGTTAACAAGATGAAAAAATGATAAGCATCATTTCCTAGAGAGTGCCACAGGAAGAAGAATTGTGCTTTTTTCAGGCAGTGACAGAGCTCTGCAGGTTGGTGATGGAAGCTGTAACACCAAACCTTGTTGTCTTTGTTTGCTGGTTTAATTTCTGCCTAGGCCAATTGTACCAAAAGTCCTCTTCCTCTTGACAGTTGATTGTACTGTGAAGTCAACTGATGGTTTCAGTCCAACTCTTGGGCAGAGAACCATCCCACAGTTAGCATTCTCTGGTACCCTCACTGGCATTCTGAACCAACATGCCCAGACTTAAGCAGACCTAGAAAAATAGAATTTTCTTCCAGGTCAGGTATAATCCATCGTGGAGATGTGTAGGGGATAGATATCACACTAAGATTTAACCTTTCCGAGAATGAGAGAGAGAGAGAGAGAGAGAGAGAGAGAGACAGAGACATGGAGGGATGGACTCTGGGTTGAGGTTGCATAGTGCACTTCCAATTTTAAAAAATAATTTGCTTATAAACAATTTCAGTGTTAATTTGTTCTGTTCTGTCTGCTGCCAGGCTTGTAAGTAGATGGAGATTTTGTGTAAATTGGCTCCAACCAGATCCTTGTCTGAAGGTGGAGGAGATTAGTTCTTTGCTCTATCAGCCTCTTTCTAGGGGGGTGCCTCTTTAAACCTATTTCTGGGCCAGGGTTATCTGTGATGATTTTGGTTATCTGCTTCCTAGAACATAAACAACTCAACCTCAGTTGTTGTACCTTGGTTTCACCTGGGTTATCAATTCCTATGGCATGCCCTTAAATGACAGCAGATACATGTGGAGTACATCGGAAGAAATGGAATAATTTTTTACTTCTTCTTGTCTTTTCCTGACTGTAACTTATAATAAATAAGGCAAAGTTTTGAAAAATAGTTGTGTAACAAAAAAATTGTTCAAATTTAGGTTCATTTTCCTCTCTGGCATCAGGAACCTCGTCCTCTCTGCCACTACCAGAGACAGCCAAGGAATATTTCTATCTTGTGGTCTCAGTATTATTCCTACGGTTTTTAATGTCTGTGCAATATGTCCCCTGTCATTTTATGGAGGTTTCTCTCAGCTTACCCAATACACTGTAATTTTCTCATTGGGGAAAATAAAAGGGAATGGAAAACACAAAAAGGGGAAGTTAATGCTAGACTGACTTCGTCACCATTTGATGCCTCCTACTTAGACTCTAACCCGTTTTATTTATTTTTATTTTTTTGAGTTGGAGTCTCACTCTGTCGCCCAGACTGGAGTGCAGTGGCACGCTCCCAGCCACCGCAGCCTCGACCTGCCGGGCTCCGGCGATCCTTCCGCCTCAGCCTTCCAAGTAGCTGGAACTACAGGCGTGCGCTACCATGCCCGGCTAATTTTTTGATTTATTGTAGAGATGAGGTCTCGCCAAGTTGCCCAGGTGGGTCTCGAACCAACGGGCTCAAGCAGTCCACTCGCCTTGGCCTCCCCAAGTGCTGGGATTACAGGCTGAGCCACCAAGCCCGGCCCCGTTTTATTTTTTAATAAATATTTATTGAATTAAATTTATGAAGTTTGCTTTATATAATGGAGATTGAGTAAAATAAATTTCAGGCTCAGACTTAAAACATTTAATAAACAGTGATTCTCAGCAAATACAATCTCTATATGATAATGGGATAACTGCCACCAACTAGGATGTTAATGTTTAATAAAGAGATAGAAGCAGGTCTTTGAGGGGAAGTTCAAAGTGATTGTGAGAAAGGATGTAAAGGGACGTGGCTCTATTGAGTGCAACACTGGCCGCTGAGTGTGCATACCAAACGCCAGTGACATCCTGTTAAAAGTGCTATCGCGAAAAGTTGGCAAAACGTGAATTGATGCTATATGTTTTTCCATTATGTCACTTCCCTCCAGCCGGGCTGTTATCTACCACAGTGTAAAAAAATCACATCTATTGGTACTGTTTGCATTTGTGATTCTAAAGTTTTGGTACGATGAGTTCATATATTTCTCTATGCATACAAGTATAGATCTTTTCCTGTTATCTCCTATTTGTAGAGTGTTTTCGTAAAGCATCATGGATTACACAATTGTGATAGAACAAAATGCCATTGTCTATACTTATTTTGTGATTTTTGCTTCTTTTGTAATATCTAATGTCAACTGGGGTCTTGTAAACTGGTTCCTAGGGAAAGCAGAGTAATGTTGAAATCACTTCTCTTTCCCAGAATGTATTGTTCTTATGTTGATGTGTATTGGTGCATATTTAAGACAACCTTTCAAGTATTTTCACATGAGACTGACAGATATTCAGACAATTGGTAAGCGTTTCCAAGTTGCTTGTGTCATGGGACATAAGAAAATGTATAGTGTTTTATAAAAATCAAACAGTCAAGGAGCACAGTCTTGTTTGTGGGAAAAACACACGCACAGGGAAAAACTCATTATGTGCAACTTGTTAAAATTTGGATAGAAAGACTATGAAGTAGTAAATCTAAAAAGTAATGACTTTGGATGGGTGGGTAGGATTATCAGAAGATCTCCTGGAAGAGATGTATTTACAGCACGGCATTGGAAATGTAATTAATTGCTTTAAAAGACGTGATTATCTTTAGGTATCAATTTCATGCATTACAAAAAACTTACTTTGGAATATAGGATTTTATACTTAGTACTGAATGGTGGTAGTTCTTTCTTACCTTTAAAATGAGAATCATAGCCGGGCTCGGTGGCTCAGCCTGTAATCCCGCGCCTTTGGGAGGCTGAGGTGAGTGGATTGCCTGAGCCCGCGGGTTCGAGACCCGCCTGGGCAGCGAGACCTCATCTCTACAATAAATCAAAAAAAATCAGCAGGGCGTGGTAGCGCATGCCTGTAATTCCAGCCACTTGGAAGGCTGAGGCGGAAGGATCGCCGGAGCCCAGCAGGTTGAGGCTGCGGTGGCCGGGAGCGGCCACTGCACTCCAGTCTGGGTGACAGAGTGAGAGTCCAACTCAAAAAAAAAAAAAAAAAAAAATTAGAATCATAACAGATACTTGAAATTTATGAATATTTTAAGATCTCTAATATCTAATCTATCCAATTCCTTTTTAACTCTATTACCTGCCATTTATTTTAGAGTGATAAAAATGTCAAACTTCAAAAGACACGTGTCTTATCAGTTGAGAAAAATAACACGCCGAACTACTAGTCCAATAGAAGGAATTTCGTAGGAAGAACCAGTTACAATGAAGCTAGACTAGCTGAAAAGCCTAATAGGCAGTGAGGTAACCGAGACTTTAGCATCAACAGGAATTCATGACCACAAGTCGGACTGGAGAGTCCAGGGAGAAGGTGGTGGTACTGGAGTTGCTAGCTGGAGCTGTCTGAAGGGAGGGGGCTCATAGAAGGAGGAACCTGTCCAGTGGAAGCTAGAATCACAAAAGAAGAACAAACTGTTAGGAGGCTTCTGTTAAAGCCGTGAAGATGGAAAAAAATATCTCCCTTTCTCCTTCCTCACCCTTCAACCTCCTAAACTCCCACCATTGCCTCCCATTGGTTGAACTTGGCCTGAAGTCAGTTGTTTCAGAGCTAGAAAAGGCCGTTTGTAGGAACAGAGTCAAGTGTGGATCTGAGGATAACCTTCCACTGCCTGACAATGCTAATGATGGGGGTGGGTGGAGGGATAGAATTGAGGTAAGGTTCGAAGCAGTAATTTGGGACAGGGGAATGAAGTTTGCATGATATCTTCCAAAGCTTTGGACTAGTTTTTCTTACTGGCATTGAGCTACTCAATCTTTTCTATCCTCTCTGGAAATAGTTTTATTTATTTTTTCATTGTATTTTATTTTATTTCAAAGATGCGAGGTACAATTCAGGATTAGGTGTACAAGTGGTCATCGTACAGGTAAGAAAATGTAGTTTATAAAGGCTTTTTATCATAGCATTACTATTAGATGCTTTTGAAAATTCATGAATTATCTTGTCGTTTAATTTTCTATTTTTTTTTTTTTTTTGAGTTGGAGTCTCACTCTGTCACCCAGACTGGAGTGCAGTGGCCGCTCCCGGCCACCGCAGCCTCACCCTGCTGGTCTCCGGCGATCCTTCCGCCTCAGCCTTCCAAATAGCTGGAACTATAGGCACGTGCTACCACGCCCGGCTAATTTTTGATTTATTGTAGAGATGAGGTCTCACCAACTTGCTCAGGCGGGTCTCGAACCCGCGGGCTCAGGCAATCCACTCACCTCAGCCTCCCAAAACACGGGATTACAGGCTGAGCCACCGAACCCGGCCTAATTTTCAAATTTTAACATGCTTTAAATGTCAAGAAGTATTTCTTCTCTTGAATTAGAACCAATCTTTAAAACCAAAAGCAACAAGTGACAGACTCAAATTGTTCCTGTGCCAGTTCACTCTGACAAAGAATTATTGACGATCCCCTCTCCCCTTTTTCATCTTTTGGGAATCCCAAACATAGAGAAGGAAAAATTCAGCTGCGCTTGTAATCAAGCACTAGCTACAACTTGGAAATACTGATGTGGTTTCTTGGTTCTTTTCTGATTTCGTTGGAGGTTGGGTAGGCAGCATAGTTTGTTTTTTGATTGGAAGGAAATGCCAGTTGCCTAATGATCAGTTTGGAAAACTGACCATTAGCCATATGCGATGGTACATGCCATGAAAATAGTCTTTTGAGCGTGGGAGATGAATCTGCAGGAAAGTGCTTGCAGTTGGTCTGTGTTAAAATTTTGTCACATCTGGAAGGCATTGATGTATAAGATTACATAGGTTTGATAACCCATTCAGGGTTAAGACATATGGATGGGACATTATGCAGAAACTTGTTCTTTTTCATACTCTTTGGATTTAGCTAAGAGGTTTTGGAATCATAGGGACTCGATTTGAATCTCTACTAAAGATAAAACGGGCCTCGCTTGGTGGCTTAGCCTGTAATCCTAGTACTTTGAGAGGCTGGGGTGAGTGGATTGCCTGAGCCCACAGGTTCGAGACCCATCCGGACAACTTGGTGAGACCTCGTCTCCACAATAAATCAAAAATTAGCCGGGCGTGGTAGCATGCGCCTGGGTTCCAGCTACTTGGAAGGCTGAGGTGGAAGGATCACTGGAGCCCAGCACGTTGAGGCTGCGTTGGCTGGGAGCATGCCGCTGCCCTCCAGTCTGGGCAAAAGAGGGAGACTCCTCAAAAAAAAAAAAAGATAAAATTAGGAATATGACAAAATGAGGGGAAGTTTGAGTACCTGGTGCACAGATCTTGTTTCCCTTCTTTCAAATGGATTTAGCAAGTAGACATGCCTCGCATCATTTTTTCTCATATCCCAAATAACCATGGCAATGAGCAGTGGATTCCATGGCAGGCTTCTAGAAGAGACTCTTTCTTATGCTTGGTTAGAATTATCTGAATTTTAAACCTTTCTTTTAAAATGACCATTTGGCTGGACTCGGTGGCTCAGCCTGTAATCCCGCGCCTTTGGGAGGCTGAGGTGAGTGGATTGCCTGAGTCCGCGGGTTCGAGACCTACCTGGGCAACTTGGTGAGACCTCATCTCTACAATAAATGAAAAAATCAGCCGGGCATGGTAGTGCATGCCTGTAATTCCGGCTACTTGGAAGGCTGAGGTGGAAGGATCGCCGGATCCCAGCAGGCGAGGCTGCGGTGGCCGGGAGCGGCCACTGCACTCCAGTATGGGCGACAGAGTGAGCATCCAACTCAAAAATAAAATAAAATAAAATGGCTATTTGAAAGAATACTGCTCCATGTAATTATAAGAAATCTTCACTCTTCTTAGGTTGTAAACTTTTCATAGTTGTTTCAAACACATTATTCTATTTATTAGAATAATCTTGACCTGTCCTTTTTTTTAAAAGGAAAATATCACTTTAGTTAGCTTTTTTTTTTGTTTTTATTTTATCAGTATAATCGAGCTACTTTCCTCTCATGCATAGTTTTAATTTGCAAGAGGAAGTTACTATCTCCTCGTTTCCTTGTTTTATCCCTTTTCAAAAATGTTAGTTCAATGATGTATTATCCAAGTAGTTTTATTCCTGGTAAATTAGCTTTTGCCCTGAAAACATGGGGACAGAAGTTCTTTGAACCACTTATCAAGGAACTGTGAGGACATTTAAAACCATTATCGGCCACATCAGCAAGCTTCCTGTTTCATCAAGTGACTTCTCTGATTTTTTTCCTACAATATTATGATAAAGTTGTTTTTTTTTTTAATAAACAGAGGCAGTAATGAATACCCGAAATAAAAATCCACTCTACTTTGGAAGAAAGTATACTATATGTCATGTTACTCTATTATTCAGTTAATTGTTATTTACCTTGGGATTAAATGTATACATTTATTTTTATATGACTATATCAACCCATACTTAAGAGCCATAATTTAATAATAAAGCAAGGACTGATTATTAATCACATATAACTAATATAGGTTATAAAAAACCCATTCAATTTATTTTCTCTACGTTCATAAGATGATTTAAATGTAAACATTTTAATGATTTAGCAAAGTGTCTTTTTAGCTAACATAATAGAGAAATCTGTATTCAAGTAAAAAAATTCTTTTTAGAAACACATGCCTATGATAAAATGAGTGCTTGAAAAAATAAGAGTATGACATTTTGGTCATTGGCTGAATCAGTTATTACAGTTGTATTTGTAGAGGGTTGTAGAAACTTAAAAATTAGAATATGTATAGATAATACTCAAACAATGAAAGGTTATCTTGCTCACTGTAAAATAGTGTTATTCATTCAACAAAATTTTTTTTTGAATCAAGATTTCATTCACAGTGTCTCCCAGGCTGGAGTGCTGTGGCACAGTCATGGCTCACTGCAGCCTCAACCTCCTGAGCTCAGAGAATTCTTCTACCTCAGCCTTCCAAGCATCCAGAACTACAGGCACACGCTACCACGCCTGACTGATTTTTTGATTTCTTGTAGAGATGAGGTCTCGCCAAGTGTCCCAGGCTGTTCTCGAACCCGCGGACTCGGGCGATCCTCTCATCTCGGCCTCCCAAAGTGCTGGGTTTACAGACTTGAGCCACCATGCCCAGCCCCTTATTTCTAATACCTGTGGCAATGACTAAGACTAAAGTCTTACATTTTCCTTCTCCGGTTGTAAGTGACTGGGAAAGTTGAAAACCGATTCAGGCACGAAGTGGTTTACTTAGGGTGAGAGTACAAGTGCTTAATAGAACCCAGGAGTCCTGACTCTGCAGACAGTTTGGAGAGAACATGTCCTGCTCCCTGAGAAGAAAGATTGCCACTGAAACTTCAGAAAGCCTTGGGTCTAGTTTTAACCGAGGTCTATTATCTTTCGTTTTGAGAAAAGACTTGAAACGGCATAGCCCCCAAGGGGCCTGTGTATGCCTGAGTGTGATGAGGGTGGGAGACAGAGTAATACATGAAGACCCCAGGACCAAACAAAGCAGACATGTAAGTCGTTGTGCTGGGCAGGGGAACAAATGCTGTTCAGGGCTGCGGAGGTAACACAGCATTTATTTTTCCATGCTTTCCTTTTAAGAGAAAAATGTAAGACTAATAAGATCATAAACATTGCATTTGGCTTATGTTGAAATTCTGTATTGATTTTTCAATTTGCCTCCATGATTATGTTCTTGAGTCTGATGACATTCTGGTTTTCATTTCCAGATTCATATTTCACCAACATTTTCCTTGCACTACATACCTTGCTATAAAATGAAGGTTTCTTGGTTTCCAAGAAAAAAAGCGTATATTACATAGTATAGCTGAAATCCAAAATGTCTCCCAGATGGAAAAGACAGAACATTCGTCTCATCTTTTCCTACTGGATCTGGCCGGGTTTTGGAAAGGACTTTATTATTTTCATGTGGCAAGCTACATTGGCAAATTGTTCCTCAAAGTACGCAGTGGCGTGTTCATCTAATATTATAAGATATGGGCAGCATTTATGAAAGATTATAAATCTTACAACTGTCTTCAGAAACTTAAAATACAGCTGGAAATGTTTTGCTTCCAACAAATATGCAATCTTCATAAAATTGGAAAAGAAATGCTTTGAATAAATAATGTTTTAGTTTATTTCTCTCTAGTGTGGGAACTATTTCGTTTAGTCAAAATCATGCCATAAAACTTCTCCCTCCTCTACATTAGCGCCCTTGCCTCTGTATTTATATTATGCTGGTGCATTTCTTTTTTTATTTTTCATATGCCAGATTGCTTTGCCTTGTTTTTAAAGATAGAAAACTGGATTTACTCCCGGGAACTCTTTCCCTAACTCGACCAGTTTAAAAACGAAGCAAGGATTGAGTCAGTTAATTAATTTAAATGAGATTACAAATCAAAAACATATTATGCAATCTTGATTTAATTACCACATCTTATTTACTTAATTGAAAACACACCGAAGAAAGTTGACAATGACCAGTCCTGTGCTTTTGCATTCTGTAGGTCAAAGGCTTCGAAAGCAAGAAGGATAGGTGATCCTGGTTGTGACCTTTGGTTCGCTCAATCCCTGGATCAGCAGAGAGTCATTGAACTTAATCTTAGGGCAGAGAGGTCAGATACGATTATCCTAGCTTCCCTTTGTGGGGGGTTTTGGCGCTAGCTAATGAAGTACCGCAACCCTCTGGTCGGAGATGTTGGCAGGTTTAACACTTTTTGTGCAGGGGTTTTTGTATCTACACCGGTCAACAGTCTCCTGGTGTAGACAGGTTCGAATTGCTGTCATACGCATTTATGACTTTTTTCACCTTGAATTTCAGGGGCTTGTGTTTTTCAGTTAATATCCTGTGGACAAATTTCAGTCTTGAGCCCAAGCAAATCCTTATTTTAATCCTTGGGACGTGATGCTTTGAACTTAATCTCCCTATTAAGCAAAAAAAGTGGCTCTTTTAAAAAAAGGTTTAATAATAGCACTAGTGGAAGGCATAGAGGTAAGAAATAGTATGTATTACGTATCTACTCTCTTGTTCCATATTTTTTTCTGGTGAATTAAACTACATTATCTTCAAGGTTCCTCAACATAGCAATCTCTTTTAAAATGACAGGTTTTGCTAAATCAGACACATATTTTAAAATCAGTGCTAACCAGCCGGGCTTGGTGGTTCAGCTATAATCCCAGCGCTTAGGGAGGCTGAGGTGAGTGAATTGCCTGAGCCTGTGGGTTCGAGACCCACCTGGGCAACTTGGTGAGACCTCATCTCTACAATAAAATCAAAAATTAGCTGGGCGTGGTAGTGCACGCCTGTAGTTCCAGCTACTTGGAAGGCTCAGGCGGAAGGATTGCCAGAACTCAGCAGGTCGAGGCTGTGGTGGCCGGGAGTGGCCACTGCACTCCAGTCTGGGTGACAGAGTGAGACTCCAACTCAAAAAAAAAAAAAATCAGTGCTAACCAATAGAAAGGGAGATCTGGAGGTGGAGGCCTTCAGATGTGAAATGGTATAGATTAAAAGGCATGATCAAACATATGCAGTAGGCCAGGCACGGTGGCTCACGCCTGTCATCCCAGCACTCTGGGAGGCAGAGGCGACAGGATTGTCTGAGCCCATGGGTTCGAGACCAGTCTGGGCACTTTGGCACGACCTTGCCTTTGCAATAAACTTTTAAAAATTAGCCAGGCTAGTGGTGCGTGCCCACGGTTCCAGCTATCTGGAAGACTGAGGCAGAAGGATTACCTGAGCCCAGCAAATCGAGGTTGCAGTGGCTGTGAGTGTGCCACTGTGCTCCAGCCTAGGTGACAGAGTGAGACTCCAACTCAAAAAATAAAATAAAATAAAATAAAATAAGATGAAATAAATGTGGGAAGTTGCATCTCCCAAATATCATCTTGGTTTTGCCAAAAGTATTCAGAATTTTTTTTCTCTTTTTGCTGCTCAGAATTGGATTTAGGAGGAGACTAGATTTATTAAAAACATGTCAAAGACTCTATTAGCAAAGCAATAGAGTTACAACTTCCTATGTATATCGCTTGTTAACCAAGTTTTGCAATGCAATGGACTCCAAATAATGCAGTGTCCTACGAAGAAGCTGAGAGAGAGAGAAAGGAAGATAGAGAGAGATGCAGACACATGCACAGACACATGCCCTCATGGTAGGGAAGTGGAGGCAGAGAAACCCTGTTCACAAACCTCGACATGCTAATAAGAGGCAAAGAAAACATTCCATTTTCCTGGGTTCTTTGTGTTGTTTTGCTAATAAACATTTAATAGAAGGAAAAGAAAATATTGTAAAAGTATAGTTTTGTGTTGCCTTAATTGATGAAGCATTCTTCCATGAAAACTGAAGCTGTGTTGGCTTTTAACTGTGCTGAAGATGGAAAAAAAAGGCCAAGTTATATAATAGGAACTGTGATTATATAGACCTAACTTGCTATAAATCTCAAGGAAATCAGTCATGGCGGACAATAAACTTCCAAGAGCGAGGCACAACACTTTGGGCAGAAAGAGAAGAAAAGTCAGAGGGAGGTTTTGCCCAAGGAGAATAGTTTTCACCCCTTTACCTCTAAAAATGTAGATCTTTTTGTCTTACCGTTTTGTTTCTCTAGTTAAAAAACATATGTTTTTGTATTCCTTCACTTAGGTTTTTGTTTCTTACAGCTTCCGGTTTTTTTTAAATGATTCTTTCTGGCATGCTGTATATTTAATTTAAAATATATATACTATTTTAGTATGTTGGTAAATCATAAAGTTTTAGAGATAAAGAAAGAGACTGTTCTGAGTCTTTTGAAAAACCTTGTGATATTCTTTAGTGGACAAAGGGCTGTTTCTTCACCTGCTTAAGGCAAAGGAATACGACAAAGGGGCCCTTTATCACATGATGACTAACTTTAGTTCTAGCAAGAGGCTACCTGTAGGTTGACAGGTTATAGTGTGGGTTCAGTTACGCCTCTGCTATCCCTTAATATAAAAGCTATAGTGTTATAGAATCATAGAATTTTAGAGTCACGAGGGCCTGACAATTTACCTTGTTCAGTTCCTTCTTTGCACTAAAATGACTCTCAATTAAAATCATGCTTCTCAAGCTTGCTTTTTTTCTGTTGATTCTTAAGTCATGCTGTCAGAGAATAGAGATCTTGGAATAATAAGCTTCATCTAAGAGTAGAAGGACAGTTTAAATGTAAAGGTTATTAGAAGCTACTTGGCCCTCTGCTTGCCAAACTAGGAACACAGATCTCCACCTAACGTCTCTTCCCTTTATAGGAGAGAGCCAAAAATGAAATTCGGACCCCAAATTGTTTCTTTTATCTACCTCATCCCGTTTTCAAATATCCCTTCAGGAAGGAGGAAAGCAGAACTGAGCCTTCCATCAAACTGTCAGACTCTGGGAACTGATCATCTATCCCCATTCCTTGCTACAGAAGTGTTTGATTTCTGGTGTCTATTTTAGCATAGAGTGGCATGTTTAGTCTTCTTTGTGCGCTTCTATAGTTTATAGGACAATTGTTTTCTGTTCATTTGATTAACCAGACGGGCTAGGCACTGCCCCAAAGATGAGGGCTATACGGCTCAATAGGGCATGTCATGATGTCCAGAGTACAAAAGAGGCGACTTTAATAGGGGGAACTTCAGGGAGAAGAAATGGGGAGCATCTTGTACAAAGACTCAGAGATATCAAATGTACGTGACCCACAAGGAACCAAAAGACTAAGGTGTGACCACCCGGTGCTGTCAGGGTCAAGATCAAGGTGCTTTGAACGGCTTGCTGAAAAAAACTCAGTTTTTTTCTGTGGGTATTTGGAATACATGTAAAAGTTTTAGCAGGGATTTAATTTAATCAGTTTGGAGTTTTATGACGATCACCTTGGTAGCAGAGTGAAATATGTACCAGAAAGCTGGGAAACCAGGTCATTTTCCAGAACCTTGTTTGTAAGCTCACCTCCTTCTGATATCTTTTATGACATGCTTTTGCCCACCCTTTAAAGAAGAATAAACTGTTCCTTCTTGATATGTACTCATTTGTAGTACCTATCACATTTTTTAAAAAATTGTATGTGTCTTCTTTTTGGGCAGTCTCTAAACTTCTATGTGGAATGGGATATATAGATCTTTTTTTTAAAGGGTACTTTAAAGGGCATTATTGTAAATCAAATGAAAGTGTAATCAGCATTATGGAGCACCTACTGTGTTCCAAACATTACCAAGTGTTAGGGGTATAGAAGGTGCTTCATAAATCTTTTTTTTTTTTTTTTTTTTGAGTCAGAGTCTCACTCTGTCACCCAGGCTGCAGTGTGGTAGCACACTCACGGCCACTGCAGCCTCGATCTGCTGGACTCAGGCAATCCTTCCACCTCAGCCTTCCAAGTAGCAGGAACTATAGGCGTGTGCTGCCACACCCGGCTGATTTTCTTAGTTACTGTAGAGAGGAGGTCTCAAAGTTGCCCAGACTGGTCTCGAACCCCTGAGCTCAGGCAATCCTCTCGCCTCTGCCTCTCAAAGTGCTAGGATTACAGGTGTGAGCCACTGCACCCAGCTTCCATTAATCTTAATTGATTTGCATTTGATTTATGTATTAATGACCTTGGAAAAATCTTTTACAGTTTTAATGACTCACCCATCTCAGATAATTGCAGTCTATCCACTCCAGAAAGTTAGTGGTCAGTAGCAAATATTTTACAGGCCATTTTATTTATCATCATATATATTTAGCAAACATTTCGTAGGACTTCTACCAGACTGTGCATAATTTCCTTTGTTTATCAGAGATCATCCAAACTAAATTTTATTTAGAATTGGCCTCTCTTTTAAAGCATCAATTAGTGTATAGAGTTTCAATGATAATAATTACTATTTCCAACTTAGATAAGGAAAGTAGCTAAAAGGTTTTTTAAAATTCTGAAAACAGTTTTGAATGTATTGGTAAATGGTGAGAAGAGAGAGGGAAGTTAGGAGAAGGTAAAGTTCCCCAAAACATTTAATCTTCTGAAAAACCATTTGGCTTTGTGTGCTTTCAGGATTCCCTCATATCCAGTCAAGAAGCAGTCTGTCTGAATAGGTGGTCCTTATAGAGAATATATATATTCATAGTTGTCAGGTAACTTTGGATGGCTTATTTGGATCACTTAAGTATCCTGGGATCATCCATAATATTGAGTCATTAGGGAAACCTGTTCCCTCTTTAGGTCAAGTTTAGATATTAGAAGAGCCACAAGCAATGGACTACTGTTTATTTATTCATTCATTCATTTACTTACTTAGGGTCTCACTCTGTCACCCTTCCATGTCACTGAAGGCAGTGGCACTATCACTGCTCACCACAGCCTCAACCTCCTGGGCTCAGGTGATCATTCTGCCTCAGCCTCCCGAGTAGCTGGTTCTGAAGACATGTGCCACTATGCCTGGCTGATTCTCTCATATATTTTTGGTAGAGATGAGTTTTTGCTACATTGCTTAGACCGATCTCAAACTCTTTAGGTCAAGCAATCCTTTCACCTCAGCCTTCCAAAGTGCTGGGATTACAGGTGTAAGCCACTGTGTCTGGCCTGACTGCCTTTTTTAAAAAAACAAAAAACAAACAATTGTTTTGATTTTTAATAAATGTTGTCAAACTCATTTATTTGTTTGTTTGTTTATAGAGATATGGGTTACAAGTGAGGGTTAACTACATAAGTAGCTGCATGTAGGTGAAGTTTGGGCTTCTAAGTGATCCTCACTCCTCATGGTAGTGGACCAGGTATGCTTTGTATTGTCACGTGTCCCCCTTTTCTTCCTCCGTCCTCTGGCAGTGCCCAGAGACTCCCGATCCCTCCTTTGTGTGACTCTTTTTTGAAAGGAGTGGATGAAAGGATTGGGGAAAAGTTAGTCAGGGTCCTGCGGGGGTATGGACTTTTTTTTAATTCCTGGAGAGTCTTTAACCTGGGGGAGGAGGAAGTGATTGAGTTTAAATCAGTATTTAGTAATTCAGTATTGAGTAATTTAGAAGTCATTTTATTATCATTTTTAGAAGAATATATGTTAATTCACAGTTAAATAATAAAACAGGCCGGGTGCGATGACTCAGCCTATAATCCCAGCACTTTGGGAGGCTGAGGCGAGAGGATTGCTTGAGACAACTTGGTGAGACTTCATCTCTACAAAAAATCACAAAAATTAGCCGGGGGTGGTGGTGTGCACCTGTTGTTCCAGCTAGTTGGAAGGCTGAGGCAGAAGGATCACCTGAACCCAGCAGGTGGAGGCTGCTGTGGCCGTGAGCATGCCACTGCACTCCAGCCTGGGCAGTGGAGTGAGACTCCAACTCAAAATAATGATGATGATGATGATGATAATAATAATAAAGAATGGGGAATATGACATTTTATAAGAATGTCATATAAAATCTATTTCAGTTCAACATCATGTCCCGTTGAGTCGGAAAGAGACAAACACGGAGATGTAGAAATGTAGACTGAAATGAAGCAAGAGGAAATCAAAGGTAGGGGGAGTGAGGGAGGACAGGTTTTGGTTGGCAGCCTTCAACAGCCAGTCCCCTCTTTTCCCCCAAATCAAGATCTTTCCAAACTTAAGACCTAGTGTGCTGAGCTCAGAACACTTTATCCTTTCGTTTTACTTTTTAATTTTTTTAATTCATTTTATTTTAAAGACATGGGGTACAATCTAGAACTCGGTATACACGTGGTTATCGTACAGGTAGAGTTTGGGCCTCCCTTTGGTCTCCACTTGGCCTGGTTTCAGACCAGGTACCCTTATTCATAGAACCCTTAATCTAACCAGGTTTGTTCCTCAAAGACTTCAGCCTTCTGGGAGGTAATTTGTGTCAGCTGGCTAGTGTCTGCTTCCTTCTACTCGTGGTCGATCCTAAGAGCCTTGAGGCAACCTTCCCCCCTGGGGGGAGCATTGGTCTAAAGTATTTACATAGAATTTCAGGTGGACATAGGCATGGTTAGATGCTTGCACTAGGATGGACAGAATTTAGTTGTGCCCTTTTTTCCCCTTCCTGACAGTCCCTTAAAAATACTAATCACTTTAAACTATGTCTCTATGTTTAGCGATATCTTTCATTTACTGATCATGTATACCGTGTCTGACCTAATGCTTTTGATGCTTGATTTGATATAATCTTTGTAATGGCTCTGCTAGGGAAATGCTATTGTTGTAGTTTTCAGGATCAAGATACCAAGGCTCTAAGAGTTAAGTAATTTTGCACAAGATCATACCACTCGTAAGGGACAGAGCCAGGCTTCACTATAAATTATTAAGCATGCACAGAGAGAGAGAGAGAGAGAGACAGAGACAGAGAGAGAGACAGAGAGAACTTGAGCAAAGAGATGGAAGTGGTTATATAAAACCTTTGGGTATTGAGTAATTTGACCTAGGTGGTGAGTTGGAAGGGTTTTAGATGTGGTCTGAATAATTCCTTTTCTGAAGTCAACCACAATAACAGTTCATTTTTGGTTTCTCTGCCAGCTGCGACTCCCTGGTTAGTTCCTTTTCTAACATTTGGAATTAAGTGACCAATATAAGGTGACATAAGAGTTAAGAGTAGATTATAGTGTTAGAATTTACAATCTGAAAAGTAAGCATTCTGTTTCTCATCTGCTGAGAAGGCCCCCTCCTATGTTTTGGGGGCACAGTCTCTACGATTTTATTTCAAGAGAGGACACAGGCTCTGTATTATGAAGAAAAACTTGTTGCTGTGTGCCAGATCCTTTTAGAAAGTGGAATCGGTACAAAAAGTAAATGTATGACTCAAATTTAGGGTATGCTTTATTTTTCCCTCAAATGCTTGTGGCTTTTTTTTTTAATTATTAAGTATATTTTTTCAATTGAAAAAGTTGGTCTGCAGTTGTTGGAAATGAGAAGAAAAAGTAATTTGCAGCAGAAAAGAATTGAGTTTCGCAAAGGGGGATGTTGTGGTAATAGTTGATGCCATTGTTCTAACTGAATACTTGCCTACAAATGGAAGAGACCTTCGTTCTTTACTCTACTGGACCCAAATTATTGTAATTTTCAGGATCAAGATACCAAGGCTCTAAGAGTTAAGTAATTTTGCACAAGATCATAGCACTTGTAAGGCACAGAGCCAGGCTTTACTATAAATTATTAAGCACGCAATACATGATGGGAAAGAAATCTGTGATGCCATTTTGAAGTTGAGATAACCCAGTGTGCTAGGGTTCGTGTCTGGGGTCCACAGCTCTTGAAATGGAGCCCCCGCTGCCCTGACAGCTCTAACCCACTTCATGTTGTGTTATCACGAAGTTGGCGTCAGCCGCCTGGAGGGATGCATGTCTCAGTCTTCATAAATGTGAGATAGCTTCGGAGGGTAAATGCAACATAGGGAGGCTCTGGTCAGTGGGTGTGTTATACATGAGTAGGAACACCTCAGAATGTTAGAATCACTTGAGAAATTAACCTACAGTGTGGCATGAAGACATTCGTCAGAATTCAAGGCAGAAAGAACTGAGGCTATAGCAAAATAATATAATTGATCATTTTTTTGCAACTATCATACTCCAGTGCTGGAAAGTGGCCAATATTGTACCATCTCTTATAGGAATGTAGAAAGAGAAAAATTGCTCTTCTAAGTGATAAGTCACTGAGTCTTGCCTCAAGTTCAGAGGAATTCCTGGGAGATGAAAGAGAAGACGTTTAGAGAGTACCCACTTCTCTGACTTATCTGCAGGACACTAACTGGAATCTAGACTGCAATTGTGTTCATTTCCAGTTGTTTTTTGCTTCCATTTTGAAAAATTGGGGGAAAAATTGGAGGAAAATGTGGAAATCACTAAATATTTGCTATGATTTTTTGTGAAATCTGTTCTAGAGCAAAAAATGAAAACACGATAAAGAAAATGGAAAAAAGGGGGTAAAATTCTAATCTCAGCATTGAATCTAAGCTAGAAAGAATGAAGCAAAGGGCAGAAGTAACCAAGTTTTGTACAAGGAGAAACTAACAGAACGTTCTTGCATCTAATAGTGGAAGCAGCAATTTCAGTACGTTTAATCACTTACCTGGAAGAACAGAATCACCCTGATGTAAAAAGCCAGGGTATGATTTTTCTGCTTACCCAAGATTCAGTTCCTTCCTTGGCTTAAGTCTAACAGCAAGGTTTTGGTGGAGAGACCTGTCAATTTCCGGCAGTCCCTAACAGAGCCGTCATCTTGGTCTCACCTATCAGATCTTGTTGAAATTCGTTTTCAAGTTCAGAATTGTCTTTTCTGGGCAAGCAGAGAGGCTGCTGAATCTGATCCATTCATTTCTCCAGCAACCCTTGCAAGCCTAGTGCATGCACAGCTGTGGACAGCACACTGAGGAAGACACAAAGACGTAGACAGGATCTCTACCTCTGCTTGGGAGCATGCCATTGAGTTGGGGAGACAAAACTTAGATGCTAGGACCAATGAAAGAAGATTGCAAAGCAGCTTGCAAGTAAGTGTGTCCTCGTATGGGGCAAATGACCCATAAATACAGGGAGGACAGGGAGGAGAGAGGAGTGAGCGAAACGCCACTGTGTCAGATGAGTCACAGGAAAGACACGTTGCTTAACAGTTGCGCATCCTCTATATTTCTTTCTGTAGCGTTGATGAGGAATTATGTGGGATAAGAAATCCAGATACACGACATTGATCTCTTCCTCCTTATCTGAAAAGTCTGTCCATCTGTCGCAGATGAAAATTAAATTGATCCAACAATTTGCTCTCCACAAAGCCATGTTGGTTTCTACCTAGTAATTTGTGCTTTTCTTGGTTTTGCAAATCGATTGCTATTATGGGATGTAGACAAATCTGGGCCTGGATCCAATAGGTTGGGGGATTATTGGAGTGGATATGTGTACTTGTGTGTGAAATCCTGGAAAAGCGGACTCTCATTTCTGTGTATTTTACTCACTGAATAAAAACATATTTTCAGGCTTTTTAAACCATGTTTAATTACACTCAGATTGCATTTTTAAGGGAATATGGCCGCTTTATTTCATATTGCTCCCAACAGGACTTCATATTTGCCTAACCTTCAAACCATCTTCAGGGGCTTTATGGGCAGACCTTTTGTTTCAAAAAAGCCTTGCTGTAGCCCGAGAATATTATAAATCAATGCCTGTTTTTTTTCTTTTGACATAGAAATGCATATAGACATTCAGTTAGTTTAATGAATAAAATATTGCTATCAAAAGTCTTGGAAAAGCATACTTTATTTAAGCACTCGACTTCATTGTTATAACTTAAGGTTTTTTTTAAGTCCTCCTGAGGGTTGTGAAATTCTTTCAAGACAAATTAAAAAGAAAACATTTTCTGTGATTTCTTTATAGATTCTGGACAATCAGGAAGTCCAAGCCACAATGATCCTGCCAAGAATCCTCCAGGTAAATGTGTGTTCCAGGACGTTTGCAATCTGACATTGTTGGAGAACAAAGGTACCACTGTATAGATAAACACCCCATAATTGGTCAGCTGCCTATTTTGTTCTGGCAGGCAGGTATGATCAGGACAAGATGTGATTGTGCTTAGGCCCTTTGCAGTGGCAAATGCTTCTGTATTGGCGTCATCCATTTTTGTTGATATTTCTTTGAAAATGAAATGCATAAATCTTGTGTATCTTTTAGGTGCGAAAAGTCATCACTGTTTGAAAAATCAGTACGCCTCTTCTTCTTTCTTTTAAGACTTACAAGAAAAAGTAAAAATTTCTATACTCATTACAGTTTATCAACTCTCGTTCCTTGAAAAGGGGGGTAGTGGTGGCGGTTGGTTATGTTTCCACTGAAGGATTTTTGCAAGACTTTTTATTCCATAAGGCTTTTATTGGCTCCCCAGAATGAGGAAATAATGAAAGTAAGACTGTATTCTTTAGTACAGAGTATGCCAAATGCTCTCTTTATTTTCAGAAGTTGTTCCAGAGCTGAAAATGGGTTTTTATAACTTGGCTGTCTTCACAGTTTTCTTGATCCCAACTCTGAACATATAGCATTTTGCTTTTGGTTGGAGCAGTGGTTTTTGGGGGGTTTTTTTCCTCATGTGATAAAACTAGTGCAAAGAATTTTTATTATTATTATTATCATAAGAATGTGAATTATATTTGTGACTTCGGTAAAGGAGTGCACTAACACTAACTAACAAAAACAAAACACAAAATCCCTGCATCAGTGACACATGCCGTCTATCTCCCCAGTCTGGTCTTTCTTTTCATGGAAAATAAACCAACAAGTTCATAAAATGTAATAATAAAAGTTTCCTCAAGTAGACTTTGTTTGAGGCCCTTCACTGTTTGGTCTTCCTTGTCATAGAGCTTAGCTAGTGTGAGGTTTTAATACCTGAAAAAAACCAAAATTGCAAGAAGGTGTATCAGGCTAATTTTGTCGTAAAGTGATACTAGAAAGATAAAATCGGTAGATATACACATAAAAATGCAAGATTGAAACAGAATATAAATTTTTTTCTGAGTATTTGCCTATATTTTGTTATTTTTTACTTTAGAAAAATTATGTTGTTCTAAACACTTATTAATTCTGTATTGTACAAAGTCATATTTTTTGACAAATTAACACACATTCTTCAAATTTGAAAGTTCTAATTAAATACAAGTTCTAAAAATGTATTCTAAGTTTTTTTTTTAATAAATCATTTAATATTTCTGCAAATTGAGAGCAAAACACTGAAAAACTGAACAATTTTAAATGTGATTCCAAATTAAATTTTTTTATTTTTTTGTGTGGATGGAGGATTGGAATTATTTCAGTGATCTTTTCAAAAAAGACTAGCTAGCCATTTAGAATATAATAAATTTTGTCAGGAATTTTCTGTAGTTGAAAAAAAATTTACTTATCTTTTAATTATACAAAGATTTCTTCTTTTTAATCGACTGTTTTTGTTTTCTGTGTTGTATGATAGCCAAAAATGAATTGTTTCAAAACATTTTTTAAAAAGCCTTCTTACTCATCTTACAAAGAATGAAGAGGGAGAGAGAATAACTTTTCCTTTTTGGTAGAAAAAGAGCTGATAAGTATTACTAGTCAGACTAAACAAAGGATATGTTCTTTGCATTTGAATGACAGCTTGATTTGAAATTAATAAAGCAGTGATTGTTTGAAATGCATTTCTGAACATGTACAGAAGGAATTATGCTCACCTAAAACTGTTCTCTACTAGAGCTGAATAAATAATCTTTGAATAGTTATGAAATGCCAGAATTTGATTTTTTAATATTTGTCAAGAAACTTGGTTGCAATTTTCAATGTAGCATTTCTTAATTTTTCTGTTTGTATACACTATGGCAAACAGAGACAATCAAGGTAGAACACCTCTGTTTTGTTCTAGTTTTTCCCTTTTGAATTTTCCTTGGGAATCTTTTTTGAGACTGTGTCCTGAAACTGGGATATTATAGATGCATACATTTTATAATTCATTGAAAATTTTATATATGTAAAACTATACATTGATTCCAGTTTTTTTTAGAGCTAGAATATTAAAAAGTACACGTAGTACCAAACCTGAATGTGATTAGAATTTTCTTTGATTTTTCAGAAACATTAATTACATCATTTGAACATGCTTTGTGTATTATTATAGTATGAACATAACCACAGAGCTTATTCAAGGATTCTATTATGGACTTAAATCACAGTGATTATTAAGAAATATTTGATAAAATTTAGATTTTGTACTGTAATATCTTGAAACAAATTAAGCAACTAGAATATAAAAATATCTTGTCATCTTAAATGTGAAAAACCAGAACTTATTAAGGTTTTTGTTTCCTAGTCAATTGGAATAAATTACACTATGAAAAGCTTATTTCATAAGTTTCAGCATCTTTGGAATTTTGGAACATAATTTATCTTCAGGAGGCTCTTTTTATCTCTTTATTCTGACTGGCTGAAATGTGAAATCTCCAAAGTTGAGATTTAGCATCTAGAAAAAACACCACTCTATTTGTGGGAAAATTCAATTTACTGCCCAAGCAATGATGCAATCAAATTATTTTGCTGCTTGTATTTTTATAACAAAGAGAAGCTAAACTTTTGGAGAAGATCACCTTGATTGCTAACGCTTTCCTATCACTTGTAGTTTTCCACTGGGAGATGTGCAACCCATGGAAATTGCTACCATCTACTCCTGTGTTTATTTCCCAACAGCTTGGGAAGAGATGGCAACAACTCCAGCCCTTTTGGATATAGGCTCTTTGAAATCTGTTTCCCACTGTTGACATGAAGGTGGAATCCCATCCAATCATCCTCTAAGTGCAGAGGCATATGTCTACCCACAAACTGAACACCCTCTCTGACTTGGCTTCTATCCAGCATCAGACATGAGTGTTTGACTTTGAGACTACTTGCTCGGTGATTCAGAAATTCTGAAGGGTGGCCCTAAAGCTCTTCAGACTGTAATGTGAATGTCTACAGAGAGGCCTTCAGTTTTTTGTTTCGTTTTGTTTTGTTTTTGAGTTGGAGTCTCACTCTGTCACCAGACTGGAGTGCAGTGGCACACTCCTGGCCACCACAGCCTCGACCTGCTGGGCTCAGGCAATCCTTCCACCTCAGCCTTCCGAGTAGCTGGAATTACAGGCGTTTGCCACCACACCCAGCTAAGTTTTTGATTTATTGTAGAGACAGGGCCTTGCCAAATTTCCCAGGCTGGTCGCAAACCCTTGAGCTCAGGCAATTCTTTCACCTCGGCCTCCCAAAGTGCTGGGGTTACAGACTTGAGCCACCTCGCCAGGCAGACCTTTAGTTTTTAACTTGTGTTTCTCTGTTAGAATTAGTATGTAAACACACACAAACAAGAGTAACCCATTTTGGGGAGGAGGAGCATTTGGCATTTGGTACGTTATGAGATGTTTAAGTAGCTTTTTGTTATTTGCAATTTTATAGACCATTTAAATAGCCTTCATGGTATTTCTTTAAACTATTTGTGACTTCATATTTTATTTTGATTCTTTGTTACATGGTGAGGATGGGCACCATAGGCTTTTCAAAGCTGAGGTGTTCTAAAAATCAGATGCCACCCAAGGACATGACATAGTAATTGTGATGGCATTGGCCAAGCAGCACTAAGCTACTTCATTGTTTAATGACGTACATCTTCCCTGTTTAGGATAGCATCAGAAGCTATACATTTATATTGTCACCTCTTTTTAAATATCAAGTTAATCCCTCCTGAGCAGTAGAACTCCAAGAGTTCTCTCTTGACTATAGCAGACAACTCTTGTGGACTAAACAAGGATAAGCCATTAATCTAGAGATTTAGACCCAGATCAGATTTTACTCTTAGTAATTAAAAACTCCACTGCCACTTTTAGGAGCTGTGTGATTGATTGGATTATAATATTTTGAAATTAGCTTTGACTTGCTTCATTATTGTGTGTGTTTTCTTGGGCTATGAGTTTTAAGCATCCCAACCTCAATCACTTGGCTAATGCTGGAATGAATCATATTCAGAGGAAAGCAAGGCGATCTAGAATGCGTATTTTTGTTTCTAAGTAAATTTCAAGCGAATGCCTCACAAAGAAATGTTGAATCCTAGGACAGGTTTTGCAAATTTTATGAAGCAAACTTTTGAGGTATTTCAAGTGTCATCAACCAGAACTTTCCTACCTGGAATCACATGGACTTAACATCCCACCTTTATTTTTTGGAGTTTTCATAGGATGCTTTTGCTGTTTTATGTGTTGACTTTTGCGTGTGGCCTGGAAAAACCTCAGGGAACCATCAGGACCATCTATTGGGTATACCTCAAATAAGCCACCTTGTATCCTCTCTGGAACAAGGATAGCCCTAAGGAAACCATTGAATAAATTAAAAATGATCATCTACTAACCATCACTATTTGCTTGACTTGCACA